>NW_021681197.1:122178-130958 GCF_001412515.2 Diachasma alloeum | reverse complement strand
ACCATCTTTAGAGGTCCTAGCACGCCATTTCTCGACCCGCTCTTTCGTTTGAGCCCAAAAAAACATTCATATCTTGTCTGACATCTTTGCTACAAACTCGGGCTTTCGACTCGGGTTTTCAATTGAAGACTTATAAGAAAAAATCTTATAAGAAAGAATACTTTAGTTTTTAGGGATCTATTCCTCATTTGCGTTAATTCACGCAAAATAACTATATTTTTACTGCAGAATAAACCGGAAGGTTTAAATGTTTGCGATTAAAAAAACGTACAATCAGGAATTGGAACCGAAGAGAAGAAAAATAAATCTCGGGAGAAATCGTTCTAAATATTATTTTTGAGGTACAGACCATTTTTTTTTCGTTTAAATTGAATTTTCTGTAAGAAAATCACTTGATGAAAAAAATTCAAAGCCACGTGATGACCGAACGATTAACAATCAAAATTTTTCCTTCACTTGTTCCGCAAAATAAATTGTTTTCTGTCGAAATGACGACTTCATGTTTAACCAAAATCCCCCGATCACTCCGAATAATTACCAATGACCTTATCGTAATCCAAATAATCAATTAGCGTTACCAATTCATAATGATGACTATTTCCAGTTGTTTTTACCTTCCACTGTCCCCCAGAATGTCATCACGATCTATCGGGTGCCCTTGAATTCCCAAAACCTCACTCCCTCGCCGGTTATCCGATAGTGATTAAATATTTATTTGGGACAAGTGCCTTCAATTAATGATAAAAGGACTTTGGAAAGTTCGCCACGCCAACTAATGCCCGTGGTAAGTTATACATTAGCTCATGCGTTACAAAAACTTCACGTATACTCAATTACATACATTTGAGTTTAACGAGAAAATAAGAGCGATCCATCATAAACACTGGGGTGTACGCGACGCACAAATTAAGGGAGTAGAAGGATGAGGCGGACGAAACGTTTTAAACTTTTATTGATTTTTCATGATACAACTTCTTAATGCAGTGAGTAAAAAATTAAGTAAAAAATTGATCACTCAATTTACGATCGATGGCAGATGATTAAACTGGGAGATCAAATGGGGCCTCACAGACAACTTTGTGCAGCGAAATTGAGTGTTAATTGTCGCCCAAGACCTGCGCGATTGACTGGAATCATGGTAACTCTTGGTAAATTAATGCAGATTATTTCTTTCGATAGAATTCGATAGAAAATTCCATTGGATTTCAGGGGGCTCTCACTTTCCTGTTCTTCTCTTCTCAGAAATAAAATCGATCAAAAAAATGGGGAGAGCGAGAGATAAAATTTTTGTTATCAACTTTTTTTATTATTGGCAGTACTGACAAGAATAATAATTTTCTATTTGTCTTATAATTCAATTGATTAGATTAGGCTGAGTGAACTTCTCTTTTTTCATTCTAAAAATTAAAGCTCAGCATCACTTTTTCCTTTTCCCCCTTTGGATCTCCCCCCGGGCTTTGATCTGGACTTTGGATTTTGCTGCTTCACTTTCTTTTCAATGAATCCATTAGCACAATCTTCTCCCGTCAAAGCTTCTCAATAATTTTTCATTCCGCTGAATGGAACATTATTATTCTCATCAGTATTCCCAAGAATAATAAAAAGTTGGTAAAAAAAATTGAATAACAAAATTTTTTTTGCTTATATTGCGTCGATTTTATTTTTACGGGGCAAAATGGCATAGCTGAAAATGTTGCGCTAGGTTTAAAGCTCATTCAAGCTTTAGTCTATCACTTGATCACCCACATTTCAGTAATTCCATCGGAAATCAGTAAAAGGGAGGAAAAAGGAACCAAATTACACGAGTAATGAATATCTTTATGATTTTAAGAAATTTCTAATTTTTTCGTGCAAAATTGAACTATCCCATTTTACCCTCCTTTCCCATTTTACCCTACCCTCCCCTATATTTTTCTATGGAATTTTCTAGCGAATTCGCTCGGTTGTTCTATTAATTCAGTAACGAAGTGGTAAAACGGTTCAAGTCGACTCATCTCCTAGTTGAGTTATTGAAGAATATTTTGGAATCTAAAGGAGATAATGAAATTTTCGTAATAACTTTTTTTGTAGCGCGAATTGAGTGTTACAAAAAAGGTCTTGACACAAATTTGGCTATCTCCCTTAGATTCCGAGATATTCTCTAAAAACCGCTGTACCACTTCGCCACTGAATTTTTTCCGTCCGCGATTTTCGTTAAATGAATTAAAAATGAGGGTAAATATCCATTCAGGTGAAAATAACAGTGCCATCTCCGACATCATGGCGTTGCTTTCCAAGAACGTAGATATAGTAAGACTCAATGTCTCCCACAAGGACTTGAAATGGCATGAAACCGTGATAAACAATCTTCGAACCGCAATTGATTGCCTGAGTGCCCGCGCCGGTGTGTCTTGTTATCCTCCGGCTGTTGCATTAGATCTTCCTGGACCGGAAATTCGAGTCGGAGCCCTGGGCACTCAGGACGTGCGATTGTCCGTAGGGGACGAGATCAAGATTTTTACAGAGGGGAATGCCAAGACGATTCGGGATATCGATGGAATACGCTCCTTCGGTATCTGCTATCCTGACTTGCCCAGGATCTCTCAAATTGGGAATAAAATTGTCTTGGACAGAGGATCTGTTTGCCTGGAAATTAATGAAATCGGTGAAACTTTAATTATTCTCATCCGATTTTTTATCTCGTTTTAAACAGTGGTTTGAGTCGACTCAGCTCTTGGCCGAGTTTCCGAGCAATATCTCCGAATCTGACGGAGATAACGGAATTTTCGTAATGACCTTTTTTGTAGAGGAAAGTGAGAGCTACAAAAAAGGTCATGACGAAAATTTTGCCACCTCGCTTAGATTCCGAGATATTCCTCGACAAATTTATTTCTAGAGATCTTTTTCTCTCTTGAGTCTCAAAAAATTTTTATCCGTAAATATTAATTTATTTTTCAATAAATAAATGAATGAATGAATAAATAAATACACGACGATTATAAATAATATACATAAATCCCTAATTAATTCGTTGGAATTAATTGAAATGGCTGACGGATTCGTTATTCTCAGGAAATGAATACGTGAAGTGTAAAACAACAAAAGAAGGAACGATTCACAGAAATATGATTGTCCAGCCGATAGACAGTCCCTCAAACATCCCAGGATTTTGCAAACGCGATGATGAAGCCCTGAAACTTGCCCTGGCCCTTCGCGCTGATTTTTTAATACTTTCACCCGTTCCGAACGGCAAAGCTGTGGCTGAAATCAAGGATCGAATCCGTAAATCAGGTGCTCAATGAAGAATCCAACAAACTCCCTTTACCCATCAATTTATTTATTTTTCACCTAGGAAATCGTCCAATCTGCCTTCTCTCGAAAATCTCCTCTTCCCAGGGTCTCGACAACTTCGATGAGATTTTAAAACTCTCGGACGGCATTCTGATCGATCGGGAATCCCTCCAGATCGTTGTAGGAACGGAGGAGCTGTGTCTCGCGCAGAAATCGATGATTGCCAAATGCAATAGGGTAGATTTCAAATTAATCAATCTCTTTCATTTTCGTTTCCAGAAATATTTCCGAATTTAAGGGAGATAGCGACATTTTCATAATGACCTTTTTTGTAGCGCGAATCGAGTGCTACTAAAAAGGTCATGAGAAAAATTTTGCCATCTCCCTTAGATTCCGAGATATTCATTGAGAACTGGCCAATAGTCCCAAGATCGACTTAAACCGTTTCACCACTTCGCTCCTAAATTCTCAAGGATGTTTAGCCGATCGAGCGATCAATTCACTCACCACAGAAAATATTTCAACCTACTGAAGGGTTATTTCACACGCTCATGCGGTTGAGGACCCTAAATTACCTTCAAGGCCACTATATTCCCTACGATCGGAAATAAATGACCGGAAGTTTTTTTTTCACAATCATGAGTGAATGGCCCACTGAACTTTTTTTTAACAAGCCGCACAAGGCCACGTCCTCCTCATAAAAGCCTCTAGTGCGACGGACAGTTCTCGGTAATTAATTTCTCATTTGAAAGCCCCTGAAAGGGTTGAAATTGTCGTGAACTCGGGGCTGGGAAATGAAAATTGTATTGAGTGTTGTGAGTTATCGATAAACATCCTTATCTTCGGGGCTTCTGAGAAAATAAATAGCTTCATAAATCAACTCAATGTACGATAACATTGATCTCATCTCCTCCTTTATCGTTAATTATTATTTTCACTTCGATTAAGGTGGGCAAAGCCGTGGTAATAACGTATCGCGTGCCGAACGACAGTTCAACAAAATTGAACCTCGACTCAGTGGCGAACGCCGTATCAGAGGGGGTTGACACTATTTTCCTTGCCACTGGAGCACTGAATGTAAAAAATACCATAAAACTCATTGGGGACGTTGATCTCGTCTCGCGCGAGGCTGAATCGGCCAGGTGGCTGAGAAAAATTCCCCGAGATCTCAGTTACAAGGTATTTTCTCATTCACGTACCTTTAATATTCTTTCGCCGAGTTCACTCCGCCTCCTCATCCATCTCGTATTAATAATTACAATTTTTTGCTGATGTTATATCTCGTGTAAAAAAATTCCATGGAATTTTGAGACGGTTGGCTCTGGGAAATAAAGTTGAGTGGAGGTCGCAGCCGTTTGAACCTTCAGGGTGAGAGAGGGTGGGAGTGGGAGTTCAAAGAAACTGCGGCACGATCTGAGAGTTTCCTCAGACAACATCAGAACACGGATGATTAGTGGACCTGGGGGCGAAATATGTCTTCACTGAGGGCCCCTTCCTATTGGTTTTTGTGGGGAAACCTTTTCGTTTTCGCTCAGAATTCATCAAAGGACCTGATGATTTTTTTTTTCATTAAAATAAAATTCTAATTTGGAACTGCGTCTCTTCTTCCTCATCCACTTGCTTCCAGACAACCACTCCACTGGATCCAAGCCACGGAATGGCGATGGCAGCTGCGGAGATGTCCGCGAAGCTCAATGCCTCGGGGATAATTGTGACAACGACGACCGGACGCACTGCGATGCTACTCTCGATCTATCGACCACCGTGTCCAATTGTTGCTGTGACCCGTTACGGAATTGCAGCACGGTGGCTACGACTGTACTTCGCTGTTCATTCCATTCACTACAGATGTGAGTGGTGAATAAAAACGAGAGCTTTTTTTTTCACGTTCACACGTGCAAAAAAAAATCATAGAAACACCCAGCGAATTCACGGGAAAATTCTACGGGTCTGAATATTACGGCATTGCGCATTTTCATCAATGGAAATGTTTAATGGAAAATATTCTCCATAAAAAATCAAGAGAATTCTATGCAAATTATTCTATCGATTATGCACATTTTCATTTGCCGTCCCCTGAAATCCCATCCATTAATGCCACGTTAACGTAACATGAATGATTACAGACGAGTGGATATTTGATTTAACGTCTATTTACCCTTCATTACCGAGTTTATTTTTAATCCTTCACCGTTAATTAGTTTTCGTCAGTCGAGGGTTCGCAGAATCAACGAAAACATTTCAGTAGCGAAGTGGCAAACCGGTTCAAGTCGACTCATCTCCCAGTTGAGTTTTTGAGGAATATTTCCGAATCTAACGGAGATAGCGAAATTTTTGTAATTACATTTGTTGTAGTTCTCACACTACAAAAATTCGGCTCTTAGGAGGGCTCTTAAACTAAGATCTAAGACTATAAGACTGGAAAAAAATCTTAAAATAAGATATATTTCGGATCTTTTGACGGCGTCTTATGAAAATTACGATACTGAAGGGGTCTTAACCAGGAATAAGATCTATTTCGTATCTTAAATTATAAGATCCGAAGGGGTAAAAGGCAAATAATGTTGAATTTTTTTAAAATTATTTTTTTTCAATTTTCGGAGTGAATGGCGGGATGAGGAGGGGGTGAAGGGGTTAGAGCAAAATAATAATTAGAAAAATAAAGTCTTTTGTTTTCCTCCTTTTCGGAGCGGCCCGGTAGAGGGGGAGGGGGGCGAAGGGGTTAAAGTCAAATAATGATGAAATTTTTTTTGTATTTTATTTTTATTTTTTGGAGCGACGGCGAGAGGGGGGAGGGGGGCGAAGGGGTTAGAGCAAAATGATATTATTTTTTTTGTTTTTTCATTTTCGGAGCGACGGGGAGAGGGGGAGGAGGGCGAAGGGGGTAGAGCAAAATAATATTAATTTTTTTTTTTTTCGGAGTGATGGAAAGAGGGGTGTAGCGACTGCTACACTTACACACACGCAGACACGTANATGACTCCCTTTGTTGAGAAAAAAAGTCGTATTTCCCTGTAACTGGCAGTAATTGTGTCTGTAACAGAGAAAGATTTAAGTAGAATAGAAATGGATTTTTGTTCGTTTCGAAAATTGCACCGATCTGGTATTTTTGCTGTTGCTGTGGGGAATGGCTGTGATTTGAGCGCTGGTGGACGGTGTTGGTCCATCCTGCGGTTCGCCGCGATGCTGGTCCGCTGGTAGTTGCTGCTCTGGGAACTGCTCTAAGTCCTCCGGCAAGACATATGCCATTAAAACCCGCGTATGTCTTGTCGGAGGACTTAGAGCAGTTCCCAGAGCAGCAACAACCAGCGGACCAGCATCGCGGCGAACCGCAGGATGGACCAACACCGTCCACCAGCGCTCAAATCAGAGCCATTCCCCACAGCAACAGCAAAAATACCAGATCGGTGCAATTTTTGAAACGAACAAAAATTAATTTTTATTCTACTTCAATTTTTCTCTGTTACAGACACAATTACTGCCAGTTACCGGGAAATACGACTTTCTTTCTCAACAAAGGGAGTCATGCAGCGACTGCTACACTTACACACGCGCAGACACGCCCTGAAGAGCAATCACCGATAGACGAGCCCTATCTCGCTCTAATCCTCCGAATATCTCGCTCTCTCAAATATCACGCGTTTACCTGCTACACAAATTATTAATCCGCACTGACCAGTGAGTCAGTCAGTCACAGTTCGTCAACGCGTTCTGTTGTGTCTTCTTGTCTCTAATAAAAACCATTTGAAAGATCGGTACAAATCGATAATTATACGGATGGATAGAATCAGAATATTTGTTGATTCATCGTTTATGAATAAATAATAGAAAATGTGAGTTTTTAAGGCTTTTTTTTCAGGTGAAAAAGAAATTTATCTCATGGGTGTGCAGGGAGTGAGGTGGTCATTCAATGTCAATCCATAGAAAAGAGAATGATTGATCAGATTTCAGAGGGAATAAATTACTAACACAAAAACATTTTTGTCAAGTTCCTTATCTTTGTCTTATTATCATTTCACTCTAACCTTTTCGCCAGTCTCCCGCTCCCCCAGCGCTCGAAAAGTGACAAAGTAAGAATATTTTTTGATTATTTTTTGACTCTGAAACCTTTGGCCCCGCCTCCCTCTTCCCAATCCGTCCAAAAAAGAGAATCATCTTCCAAACTTATTATTAGGCTTTAAGCCGCCCCCCCCCTTTCCCATGGCGCTCCAAAACTGGCTAAGAAAAATCAACAATAAACAATATTATTATTTATTAATATGAATAATTAAGCGAACCATCAATTTTACTATCTTGGTCTCCCACCCCTTTCAAAAAACGAAGAATTCTTAACAGTAATTAAAATTATTATATGGATCTAACTTCACCCCCTCCCCATCTTCTTCCACACCGCTCGTAAAATGAGAGAAAAAATATAATTCTGATATTAGTTGGCTCTAAACCCTCTGCTCCCCGCCCTTTCAAACACACCGAAATTGACAAAAAAATATTATTATTTGACTCCAACTTCTTCGCCTCTCAAATACATTATTCTGTAACTCTAACTCTTCCTTTCACCCCGCCCCACCGCCCGCCTCTCCAAAAATTGAAAAAAATAATTAGATATTATTTTGCTCTAACCCCTTCCCCTCGCCTCGTCGTGCCGAAAATGAAAAAAAAAAAAATTAATATTATTTTGCTCTGACCCCTTCGCCCCCCTCGCCGACGACACATCGCTCTAAAAAGAAAAAAAAAGAAAAAAAAATTTCATCTTTATTTGACTTTAACTCCTTCGCACCCCACTCGTCTGCCACGCCGCTCCGAAAAGGACGAAAACAAAAAAATCTATTTTGCTAATTATTATTTGGCTCTAACCCCTTCACCCCCTCCGCCTCCCGCCATTCGCTCCGAAAATTGAAAAAAAAAACAAAAAAAACTAGGGGTGCGGCTGGTCGCACCCACAAAAAATGTGGGGAGTGAGCTCAGCTTTAATTTCCAGGAGAGAAAAATGGGAAGGGACCATTAGAACCGGAGATATTTCCAAAAAACTGAAATTTAGTCAGTTTTTTGGCCATATCTCCGTCAATTTCCGTCGAAAATGAATTTGACCAAGACAAAAAATGTGGGGAGTGAGCTCAGCTTTAATTTCCAGAAGAGAAAAATGAGAAGGGACCATTAGAACCGGAGATATTTCCAAAAAACTGAGATTGACATCTCAGTCGCTAAAGTCAGTTTTTGGGTCCTATCTCCGTCAATTTCCGTCAAAAATGGATTTGACCAAGACAAAAAATGTGGGGAGTGAGCTCAGCTTTAATTTCCAGTAGAGAAAAATGAGAAGAGACCATTAGAACCGGAGATATTTCCAAAAAACTGAAATTTAGTCAGTTTTTGGGTCCTATCTCCAGTTGTAATTGTCCCATCTCATTTTTCTCTGCTGGAGATTGAAGCTGAGTTCATTCCCCACAACTTTTGTTAAGGTCAAATTGATGTCTGACGAAAATTGACGGAGATATGGCCAAAAAACCAAAATT
>NW_021681197.1:112589-114068 GCF_001412515.2 Diachasma alloeum | reverse complement strand
AATTTTGGTTTTTTGGCCATATCTCCGTCAATTTCCGTCAGACATCAATTTGACCACAACAAAAGTTGTGGGGAATGAACTTAGCTTCAATCTCCAGGAGAGAAAAATGAGATAGGACAATTAGAACTGGAGATAGGAGATGTGTATAAGAGACGGAATTTGACCTTAACAAAAGTTGTGGGGAATGAACTTAGCTTCAATCTCCAGGAGAGAAAAATGAGATAGGACAATTAGAACTGGAGATAGGAGATGTGTATAAGAGACGGAATTTGACCTTAACAAAAGTTGTGGGGAATGAACTTAGCTTCAATCTCCAGGAGAGAAAAATGAGATAGGACAATTAGAACTGGAGATAGGATTCAAAAACTGACCAAAAATTTCAGTTTTTTGGAAATATCTCCGGTTGTAATGCTCCTTTCTCATTTTTCTCTCCTGGAAATTAAAGCTGAGCTCACTCCCCACATTTTTTGTCTTGGTCAAATTCATTTTTGACGGAAATTGACGGAGATATGGCCAAAAAACTGAAATTTAGTCAGTTTTTGGGTCCTATCTCCAGTTGTAATTGTCCCATCTCATTTTTCTCTGCTGGAGATTGAAGCTGAGTTCATTCCCCACAACTTTTGTTAAGGTCAAATTGATGTCTGACGAAAATTGACGGAGATATGGCCAAAAAACCAAAATTGACCAAATTCAATCAGAAATCCTGTGGTGAGGAGGGTCCTATGGACGTTGGGGACCAATGGGCCCGGTTGTGAATTCGATTGGGGTCATTTAACATGAAGAACCGATCCCCGCCGGTTTTGGGGGTGAAAAATTTTTTCCTCGAAAAAAATGGAAAGGGGTTAACCTTCAATTTTTTTCGAGGAAAAAATTTTTCACCCCCAAAACCGGCGGGGATCGTTTCTTTATGTTAAGTGACCCCAATCGAATTCACAAACGGGGCCCATTGGTCCCCAATGTCCATAGGACCCTCCTCACCACAGGATTTCTGATTGAATTTGGTCAATTTTGGTTTTTTGGCCATATCTCCGTCAATTTTCGTCAGACATCAATTTGACCATAACAAAAGTTGTGGGGAATGAACTCAGCTTCAATCTCCAGGAGAGAAAAATGAGATAGGACAATTAGAATTGGCGATAGGCCCCAAAAACTGACTAAATTTCAGTTTTTTGGAAATATCTCCGGTTCTAATGGTCCCTTCTCATTTTTCTCTCCTGGAAATTAAAGCTGAGCTCACTCCCCACATTTTTTGTCTTGGTCAAATTCATTTTTGACGGAAATTGACGGAGATAGGACCCAAAAACTGACTAAATTTCAGTTTTTTGGAAATATCTCCGGTTCTAATGGTCCCTTCTCATTTTGCTCTCCTGGAAATTAAAGCTGAGCTCACTCCCCACATTTTTTGTCTTGGTCAAATTCATTTTCCACGGAAATTGACGGAGATAGGACCCAAAAACTGAGTAAATTTTGGTTTTTTGG
>NW_021681197.1:96931-101670 GCF_001412515.2 Diachasma alloeum | reverse complement strand
GATATTTCCAAAAAACTGAAATTTAGTCAGTTTTTTGGCCATATCTCCGACAATTTCCGTTAAAAATGAATTTGACCAAGACAAAAAATGTGGGGAGTGAGCTCAGCTTAAATTTCCAGGAGAGAAAAATGAGAAACGACCATTAGAACCGGAGATATTTCCGAAAAACTGAGATTAACATCTCAGTCACTAAAGTCAGTTTTTGGATTCTATCTCTGTCAATTTCCGTCAAAAATGAATTTGACCAATACAAAAAATGTGGGGAGTGAGCTCAGCTTTAATTTCCAGGAGAGAAAAATGAGAAAAGACCGTTAGAACCGGAGATATTTCCAAAAAACGGAAATTTTAATTAGTTTTTGGGTCCTATCTCCAGTTCTAATTGTCCTATCTCATTTTTCTCCTATCTCTTTTTTGGCCATATCTCCGTCAATTTTCCTTCAATTGCCCCCTTCTCCTCCCTTCACCCAGTCGGGAATTGAAAAAAAAAATCTTACTTGACTCTAACCACTTCGCCCCCTCGCCCTGTCGCCAATCACTCGAAAACCGAAAAAATAACTGTAAATAATAATATTATTGAAGCCATTAATTATTAATTAGTAATTAATGAAATTATCATCAATCATTTTTATTATTTAACTCCAATTCCCCCCCCCCACAACCCGCCGCCCAACTCCTTAAAAAAAAAATTATCAATAATAATTTATATTTGGTCTCTACCACCCCGCCCACCAAAATAATAATTAAGTTTCCAATGATATCTTAGCAATAAGATCGCTTTCGGGTCTTAAATCAAGACTTGCTTCAGTACTTAAAAATCGCGACATTTGGATCTTAAAAATCGCGACATTTGGTTCTTAGAATAAGAGCCGAATTTTTGTAGTGCAACCGGCTCCACAAAAAAGGTTTTAACAAAAATTTCGTTATCTCCCTCAAATTCCGAAATATTTATTGAAAACTGGTCAATAGTCAAAATTGACTTGTACCGTTATACCAATTCGTTACTGATTTAATTTCATTTTTTTTCTTCAATTTCACAAACGCACGAGTCATTTCATAGAAATGCAGAGGTAATGGGAATTGTTGGGATGCTTGTAATGGCTCGTTTGGGATTTATCCAGGCCCACCACATCCCGACTGGAATCAAGACTTAGATTGTAGAGTTGAGCGTGCCATGAATTACTTGAGACAGTGGAAATACATCGACACAGGTGACCCAGTCATTGTCGTAAGTGGATGGCGCCGTGACCAAGGTTTCACCCACTCTATTCGGCTCGTTTATGTAACACCTGCTGCATTTTCCAAGGGGTCTGAGGACTTTGAAGACACTTGGTGATGGTCGTGCAGAGAACATTGTTTATAAATTCATGAATTAAAGCTATTTCGTTAATTTTGTACGATCCACGAAAATGAAAAATAAAAATAATTTTAGTTTCGCGTGAGTGTTTACTACAAATATTTTTAATTTAAATAATGAACAGTACTTTTTTTTAATTATCAACGCCGTAATTTAATATAGTAATTCAATTGAATACTGAATTACTTATTGTTATCTTTTCGCTCATTTTCTGCGTTCTACAACCAACACATTGTACATATGTAACTTGCAAATACGAGGCTGAAGGCCCTCGGACGATGGTTCCCGTTAAAAATAAAATAATAATTGAATTTTAATTCAATATTGAAATTGAAAAATGATCTATTATCGCAAAGCAGTCATGCATCGGGTAATCTCAATACCCTGGCATATGTGACACTGCCACCGGTTATCTACTATCAATTGCAATTACCTTGCAATGCCCGCCCACGCTCGCTGCCCCCAGCTGTCAAAAAATTCCAACTCCCCATCTTCAAGTACCAATCATCCGTTTAAACTTTGAGGATAAAAAAATCATTCCCGGAACTGCGTGCGACTGGAGTCAGATGACAAGTTACATTGCGGGGTATTGTATCGTGTGCTCATGGGGAAAGTCCAAGCGGAACATTCGGATGCCCTTCGGCACAGTCAACAATTCAGAATGACCAGTGGTCCGTCGATACCTCTGATTAGATACGCTTCATCAAACTTTTTCAATTGATAAAACTGTAAATCGGATTGCCGGCGTTGTCGCAGCACTGGGGTAACGACAAAGGGATCGTTTTTCTTCATTTTATGTACGAAGAAAGTGAATGGAATAACTGTTGGAAATTATGCAATTTTTTCGCTAGTTTTTCCAATTGATATTCGAAGGAAAGGAAATAGCTTGTGTTTTTTGTGCACATTTTTGTCATTTTACTGTGATGTCTCTGAATATTATAAAAATCCAAATCGACTTCTGGTAATCAAATTAAGACTTCAAAAATAAGGATAACGAGGGTCGTCAGGGTCAGAATAAGGATTATGAGGGTCAGAATAAGGGTCGCGAGGATCAGAAAAAGGTCGACAAGTGTCAGAATGAGGCCCAGGAGGTTGAGATTAAGGGTCGCAAGGATCAGAAGGTTCAAATTAAGGGTTGCATGGGTCAAAAGGATCAGAATAAGGCCCACAAGGGTCAGAATAAGGTTCACGAGGATCAGAATAAGCCTCAGGAGGATCAGATTAACGGTTGCAAGGGTCAGGCAGGTCATATTAAGTGTCGCAAGGCTCATGAGGATCAGATTAAGGCCCACAAGGGTCAGAATGAGGATTATGAGGGCCACAATAAGGGTCGTGAGGATCAACAGAAGGCCCACAAGAGTCAGAATGAGGCCCATGAGGGTCATATTAAAGGACAGAAGGTTCAAATTAAGGGTTGAAAGGGTCAGGAGGATCAGAATAAGGCCCACAAGGGTCAGAATAAGGTTCACGATGATCAGAATAAGGCTCAGGAGGATCAGATTCAGGGCTGCAAGTGTCAGGAAGGTCACATTAAGGGTCGTGAGAATCAGAAAAAGGCCCACAAGGGTCAGAATGAGGCTGAGGAGGGTCAGATTAAGGGTCGCAAGGGTCATAAGGGTCAAATTAAGGGTTGCAAGTGTCAGAATAAGGGTCAGGAGGGTGATATTAAGGGTCGAAATGGTCATGAGGATTAGATGAAGGGTCAGATTAAGGGTCGCAAGGGTCAGCTTACGGGCGCAAATAAGAGCAAGAAGGCTCAAATTTATCGGAGATATTCCTCAAGCCAAGTCGAGTAGAATCGTTTTACCGTTTCGCTACTAAATATTATTAATAAAAGTTGCAAACTCATGCTAGAGAATTTCTCGAACGAAAAACAATCTTTAGAGAGGAAATCTTAAAATATTTAAGTCCAGTGACTTTTTTTTTCATTATATGGTATTACATATACACAACGAGTGTGAGTTATACTCATCTTCTAGAGTGATATATTTTATTACTTGAGAGCTTTCGGGAATGCTTAATCCGCGCTGAGGAGCTGACCACCCACGTATCGGGCACAAACGGGTCGTTATCCTCACAGCAAGAGCTTCAACTTTTACTCACACGTGTTTCCAGAGAATTTCAAATTATCATTTGTTCTGTGCTCTGCAGGGCAGTATGAATCGAGATAACTGATGATTGCTTTAATGACGCTGATTTTCTCCATGAGCCCACTATCTTCAAGGAAGAGGGACTATTGAAGGACAATTTATGCGGGATTTCTTATGATGAAGACATACTCGTTAGGGCTTCAAGGAAATTTGTGCCTTCGCATTGAGGAAGGAAAATCAAAGGACAATCAAATAATTATGGAGCTATTGTCCGAGAATATCTAGGGCACATGGAAATGTCAAAGTGAGGGAGAATTTTTTCATTATTCTGACGTGACACCCATCAACTGTACAAACATATTATTATCCTGAATAACTCCCTCGCTAGTTATTCAAAACTCGTCTGCGAATTCGTTCCCTATAAACACCGAATCCATTATTGTTAGCAAACAGAATCAAAGAATGATTATTCCCCCCCGAAAGTAGTATTTCACGAAATAAATTATCACTTTTCACCCTCTGGGTAATGATACAGTTTGCTCGAATGATTTTTAAGGTATTGTACGGAGAAATATTCACGTGAAAACAGTACTAATTCATATTTCAAAAATAATTCGAGCGAAATTGCGTTGCGCGTTATGTTCAGAGGTGAAAATTCCCCTGGGATTTTAATGGGATAATTCTCATTCTCCTGTCTCACTTATTAGCAAAATTATTGCAATGAAAATTTATCAATTAAGAGGAAGAAAGGGAATGGAGAGCTTAACGGAGTTGCCTTCTTCATTAAAAGAGTTCTCCTCACTTAATGATTCGTTTTATTTGTTCAATTTATGTCTCCGTTTCGTGCCTGTCAGAAGGGCTAATTAAATTCATTGGATATGAATGGAATTTAGATTTAATGATGACGGAGAGGATCGACGAATGAATTTATCGTGAATTCGTCTCGATGCAACGGGAAAAATTCACTTGCAGTGGATCTCTCCCCTTCCATATTTTCGACGATTTTTTAACGTTTACTGAGCTCTCACTCGACACAAAAATACCACTCGCTTATCGTTCTCTCCCTCCCACGACGGAAACTGCGCCGGGGGTTTTGTTTTTACATTAGCACCGATCGACCTCGAGTGGACAGCTCTGAGTAGCCGCTTGACGCTTCAATGCAACCCCCCATATCACATTTTCCGTTTGCTTTCTCGGCATGTCGGGGCACCATTCTCCATTAGCTGATTTACATTCGTAAATTTTCCTTTATACCAAACAGAAATCATTAGTTTTACGATTAGGAGAGGGGGGGA
>NW_021681197.1:38477-96444 GCF_001412515.2 Diachasma alloeum | reverse complement strand
TTACGATTAGGAGAGGGGGGGAGGGGGGGGGGGTAAAATGGACACTTTTGACTTTTTTTATAAACGTTCATGACGTGTTGAATTGTTCATGAAATGGAATAATTTTATTTTTATTTTTTAATTTTATTTTTAATAGAAAGAACAATAGAATAGAAGAATGATTCCTCTTTGAGATGAGCTTAGACTGAGCTCAATTGATGAATCTGTTTCTGAGTTATGAATATTTTTAAAAAAGTCAAAAGTGTCCATTTTACCCCATCCTCCCCTATACATTGAAGATTCACAATATGTTATTAAGTCATTGTATTCTGCAAGGGAATATTTGATTTTCAGGGGGGAAAAATTGTAATCTTTTAGCAGAACAAAAAATTGTGCAGCAGTCATCTCCGCACTTTGTGCATTTCTCGTTAACACAGAGTCCGCCTTTGCTTAAAATTTCATATAATAATGGAAAAAAGCGTAAACTGGAAGAGCCGAAAAGACATTACGCGGAGAAAAAATGTGACACACCGAAACATATTTAGGCTAAAAATGAGGGGAAAAAAATTGTCGTTTTTTGGGAAATGGGGGAGGGGGCGTAATGAGAGTAATACCGAAAAAACACGCTTGCGCCCCTCTTTCATCCCTTCCTCCACGCTCTCTCTCCTCGCCTCCCCACTCGAGCGAGCGTTGACGGCCACCTGTGTCTTCATCCCCCTCCCGCCGCCCCTCGCTGGGGTTGGCATCGTATATATAGAAAGCGTAACGTCTTTCTCCACACTTGCCTTCATTACCACCGGCGTGATAACTTAATCTATCGGGATTAGAAAAAAAAATCTCAATTGAAAGGGAATTCGAGTTTTGCTGGCAGTTTGAAATTGAAACTTTTTGGGGGTGGAGGAAGGATTTGCCGAGGATCTTCCGGAGTTTCGCACGTGTCCAAGGATTTATCGGTTCCCAGGCGATTTCGGTGAGTGATTTATTGAGCTATCTCTTTCGGAGACGACTGTCGACGTTTGTTCATGTGTTTTGTCGTCGAATTTTTTGCATTTTTTTCGCTGAGATTGAAGTTTGAGAAAAGTATGACTCGTGATTTTCGTATTTCGATTTTATACCGTCATATACCGGTCTAATAATGAATTTATGGGCCGGCAAAGGCCATTGGTGTGAAACGATCCATTAAACTGCTGCCAATCCTCCAACGACGTCCATTAATGGGAAATATAAAAGAATAATCGTGATTCGGCATCTAGGGGCCAGATAATGCGGGATTTGTGCGATCGTTTTCGCCCGACGATGTATAATTCATTTTTACACTTTCGGGCTTCTTTGAAAGAGATCGTAAATAAAATATGTTTCCCTTCTGCTGCCGCCCTCAGGTGTAACAGATGCATGAGATATTCATCGTAAAAAATGTGACTCTCGTCTCCTTTTTACTTCGTCCCGAGAAGAAAACTTTTACAGATTTTATTTACGATTGTTCGAGGGACCCCGCAGCGTGAGGAATGGGGGATGAAAGTTGTTCCATCAAAAAGCCGGGGGAAATTTCCAAACGAGACTGCCGAACACATTTCGCCTCATTAGTTTTTGCGAAATTGAAAAGCTTTTTCGGTTGATATTTCTGTACCGCAACTCTCATCTGAGTTTTTGAGAAATATCTCGGAATCTAAGGGAGATAACGAAATCTTCGTAATGACCTTTTTTGTAGAGCGAATTGAGGGCTACAAAAAAGGTTTAGTGATGAATTTTGCTATCTCCCTCAGATTCCGAGGTATTCATTGAAAACTGGAAAATGGTAAAAATCGACTTGAACCAAAAAATTTTAAAAATTCAATTAAAAATGGAAAAATTCACGTGAGAAATTCAATTCGAAAAGGTTTTTTATCAGTTGATTTAAAGCTGGATCCTGATTTTTTCCAGAATTTTCAACGCATTTTTGATCCCCTGCGGTAATATCTTGAAATCGGTTCTCAAATTTTTCATCCAAGAATGAACTATTCCCTTCACCAGTTTTATCCATCTTTCAAGATATATTTTTAGTCACTTAAGGCGAATGAGGTCCAATATTCGATCCTCAGACCGGGCAATTTCTCACTCCAACTTGTTCGTTTTTCCCCACATTTGTGAGGGCTCAGTGGTCGACGGCGTTCATGTGGGGATTATTGGTCGCCGCAGGTGTCAGATATATGACAAACTGCACAGGGAAATCCATGGAGGAGCAATCAAGAAGTTGTTTGCGGAATGATACAACTTTTGAAGAAGGATGGAATGATAATTGCGTACGTTGGGCACAAGCTGCTCGGGTATTAGTTTCGAGGGATAGCTGTAACTTTGGCAATCGGCTGTGTCTGAGTAATGAAGTTTTGGTCATCAGGGCAGTCCGTGGTTTCATTCTCCCAGGAGATATTTTTGACCCCGGTGGAGGCGGACCTCTATCACCACTCGCTGCAAATGGACAGATAGCATTTGCTTTTTTATTAGTTTTTCGATAAAAAGAAGAGACAAAGTAAAGATTTTTTAAATATAAGACGTCCATTAGAAATTATTTTATACAACAAATAAATAGAATTTCATCTTTCGATGCAATTTTCTTTTCATACATTTTCCATTCTTATTTTTTTCTCTTAAAAAAATCAAACAAAAAAATAGAAAATTTAACTCGAGACATTTCCACAGAAAACATCTCGGTAAATTGCACGGAAAAATCAAGTGTCTCTAAAATGATAAATATGATGAACGATGCCCTTTTCAATTCACAAATATAATCGAAATGGTCTGGAAAAATATTGCTGATCAAATATTGACATCACACACTGAGCCGAAATTCCAATCGCGTGTGTTTGAAATCCATTCGATTCACACGATGAATGAATAGTAAATAATGGCGTAATGAATAAAGAGGACGTAATTAAATAGACCATGGCGATATTTCCAATTAAACTCCCTCGATATTCAGGAATATTCTCGTCGTGCGATCGGGAAGAAGCAAACGCTGAATTATTCAGGAGACGTGTATGTATTTTTTTCCATCCATATCATGATTTAAATGGTAATTGAGGAGATGGTACAGTTGGACCAACAACTGCGCTGCATCCATTTTAGTCGCGTAATCGTTTGCATAGCCCATAATTGCATGGAAAAAGTTTCTCCGCGGTTTTCAACTTTCGAGAAATTTTCTCTCCGTCCGGGAAATTTCAATTGCTATGTGCCCTCTGTTCAAATTATACAGAGGCGAAATTTTCCGGTGAGAATGGAGGAATGAATTTCATTTCCGCTCGTTTTTCTCCTTTCAAATGAGATTTTTTATTTAAACAAAATGTTTCTTAAAAAAAATTATGCTAAAAATTGATTAATTTCGAGGAATATCTCCGAACCTAAGGGAGATACCGAAATTTTTGTAATGACTTTTTTTGTAGAGCGAACTGAGAGCTACAAAAAAGGTCATTACAAAAATTTTGCTATCTCCTCTAGATTTCGAGAAATTCACTGAAAACTGGAGAATAGTCAAAATCGAGTTGAACTGTTTTCCGCTTCGCTACTGAATTATTATTTTATTTTTTTAGCAGTAGATTAAATTCTAAAAACATAATGTTGATATACTAGATGTAATGTAAAAGTAAGCATTAAATAATATTAGGAATGCAGACTAATGAATCGATTAATATAATAAAAGAGAATAAAAATTAGAAAGAAGTGAATTATTGATAATAGGGTAAACAAAATGAAGTGAAGGTATTGCCACCTCGGAACAGTAAAAACGAATGAAACATGAAATTTATTAACAATGTCGGCCTTAATTAAAATTAAAATAACAAATTAATGCATAAAATGGAAATTGAATACTCTAAACCAAAAAAAAAATCAAATAAGTGAATTAATGAGGTTCAGGTAATTGCGACGAGAACGCCCTTCTGATAATTTCCTCCATGAATTTCCCCTTCACTTCAAATGTGACCTTTTCCATACATTCGCCTCCCCTTTAAAGATGAAAATTCTCATTAAGCCCCGGGGCGAAATTTCTGAGTTCAGATAGACACATCAGCGCGCCTGATGTACTTGTTTAGTTTCATTCAGCGCTGTCCGCCACTGCACCTTCATCCACTCGCCAGGCAGAAGGTCAAAACAGTAGGAGAGTCTAAATGAATAAATGGATCTGGATGCATTGCGCTATAGGGGCTGACAGTCTTAATTACTTGTTCGTTATTCTTGTTTGTTAGTTTCCCCCTCTCACCTCATTAATCCCACTCTAGCTTCCTAACAACAATTTTTAATGAACAAACGGGGAAAAAAGGTTTCCCTCGTGCTACGGAATGACTTTTCCAATCACTCGTCTTTTCACTCTATTAAACATTGCGCGGAAATTTGGAAAAGTCGACATGTCTGACCGATTTCCGCTTATTCTACTTAACGGACTAGAATTCTAATTATAGGGGAGGGTAGAGCAAAATGTGATAGGGCGGGTAAAACGGGATAATCCAATTTTGCCCAAAAAAATTAGAAATTTCTTAAAATCAGAAAAATATTCATTACTCCTGTAATTTGGTTCCTTTTTCCTCCCTTGTACTGATTTCTGATGTCATTACTGAAATGCGGGAAAATAATTTAAAATAATAATAATTACTAATTTATTAATAATTTTTTTCAGTGGAATTTTGGACCTTTTTCAGTATTTTTCGAATTTTTAACTGTCCCATTTTGCCCCGTGAACCAAAATGACGATAATCGAGTGAAAAATGATGCCGAATTATAATATTCGGCTCGAAACCAGTGATATTGGAAGAAAAATTGATCCCTCATGAGAAAGTTAATTATAAACTTTCTTACAATACAATTTTAACGGGAAATAATTTACGAGTAGTCTGTGAAAGCTCCGATGTCACGACCATTCCTCACCATCTGTTCGAAATCAGATAAGTTTTGACATCGAACCTTGAGGTTTCCATCACGAACTTTCTCGGGAGATACTCCCGCGACTGTCTGCCTCCTGCGGAGATGATCCTCACGGAGAAGAAGTACCCAGTCATTTTCTCGGGGATCAAATTTCTAGAAATGGTATTAATATTCATGGAAAAGCCCAGGAGTTCGTGTTGGATTACGGGTAAAAGAGACTGTTCACTTTAAATATACCGAAATCTTTATTAGACTTGAATGCGAATACTGACTGTCGCACTTTGGATATCTTCCTGATGAGGTGTTAACTCTGAGACAGTTCGAATAATTCTGATTGAGTTGGAGTGCAGAGTGTTTGTGCAAAAATAGTGGGTATACAACATTTGTGAGGTCCTTCAAATTCACAGAAATAAAAGGTGTGAGCTTATGCAACTGGCGACGCGTTCATTGTCGCTTTTCACTCCATTCAATTTTCTACAACGTATTTCTATGGGTTTATCCAACTTATGAAAACAGTTTCTTGATAAATATTTCTTCGATTCCCTTGAATTCAAAGAAATCTGCGTAAGAATGTGGGAAAGCCCACGGCTGAGGAGAACAAGCTCTGGTAAAATGGGAGGGAAAACCCTCTTGACTAGGAAATAAAGTTTTTTTGTCCTCAACCTTCAATTTGTAAATAGTAAAGGGGTAAATATTTTCTCTCTTCAGAATTCTCTGTCGGAGATAAAGTAATGATGAAGTACTACGGGGTCACGGTGATCGCTCTCTTCTTCGTCTTCGGAGTGGCTGTCAGCACAGAGAACTATATGGATTACATAGGTAATTAACTCAGCTCACGTGAGATAAAACAGAATGTCTTCGTGTGATGTTTTTGTACTTTTGGCTTCACAATTTATCGCGATGTCCGAGGGTTTTTATATTTTTATTTAGTCTCTGTGGAATGGAATTTCTTTCATCTTGTTTATTTGCTTGATCTTATTTATNTTTTTTTTTTTTTTTTTTTTTTTTTTTTTTTTTTTTTTTTTTTTTTTTTTTTTTTTTTTTTTTTTTTTTTTTTTTTTTTTTTTTTTTTTTTTTTTTTTTTTTTTTTTTTTTTTTTTTTTTTTTTTTTTTTTTTTTTTTTAATTAATATCCCCGGTGCCTTGGCGCAGTGAGTAAGTTCGTTGCCTCGCATGTGAAAGGTTCCGAGTTCAAATAGAAAGGTGCGATCTAACCATTTAAAGTTTTGATCATCATCGCAGTGTACCCTAAACGGGTCGAAGCGATGTAAAATAACGATAAAAAAAAATTATGGAATTTTTAGTTTTATTCGTCGAATTTTTCTTTGAATTAATTATTTAAAACCCACTAATTAATCAGCTGATATTCTTCAAGCCGACGAAAATGCAGATCGAGACCTCGAGGGTCTCCGTGAATTCTACAGATTCCTTCTGCGTCGTAATTCAATGGACAACAGTTATCCATCTGGATCGAACATCGGAAGCTCTAATCTCGTTGGTATACCCTACGAACACCTCATGATCCGAAAATCTCAGCGCTCACCCTCGCTGCGTCTTCGCTTTGGCCGTTCCGGGCCAGCGATGCCACCGGTAAATGAAAAAAAAAATTATATGTACAACACCCTCTTTTCTTTGCACACTCCACAAAACTCTTTGACATTATGACACCGACATCTGTCGTATAAAAACTGAGGGATGAAAGGAGAAATATTTTCATTTTTATTTTTATTTTTACCAAAATTCTTTACGGACATCAACACCTACAGCTACAATTTTTTTATTATGTCCTTAGGATGGAATGATGACGAGATTGGGCTCAAGTTCATCGGGAACTGAAGAAAATTAAACATCACACTTGAATGGTATCGTGGCACGCTTTTTTCAACAATAAAAAAAAGAAAAAAACTGAAAGAAAAATAAATTGAATTAATTTTCGTATCTTGGAATGCGAGAGCCGTTTTCTGTAACACATATATCTGTGTATAAACATGAGATCTAGTGGAAATGTATTCAGTAGAAAAGCGATAGAATGGTTTAAGTCGATTTTGAGCATTGGCCGGTTTTCAATGAATATCTCGGAATATGAGGGGGGTAGCAAAATTTTTGTCAGGACCTTTTTTGTAGAACGAATTGAGGGCTGCAAAAAAGGTTATTATGAAAATTTCGTTATCTCCCTTGGATTCGGAGATATTCCCCGAAAACTCAGCACAGACCTAAATCGTCTTAAATCGTTTTTCCACTTCGCTAGTGAATTAAAGAATCAATATTCTTCAACTATCAATTGAATTTTTATCGAGTCGAAATCTGTGAGTTTCATCCATGATGAGTAGAATCTTTTAAAAATTCACTGACTTGTATCCGTGATCAACACTGTTCTATTTTATATATAAAGTGAGACCATTCGGTCAAAAATCTACAGAATTATTCTTGGTTTTTTTTCTCAATGAATGTGCCAAAAGTAATTGTATTCCTGCAATAAAAATTCATTATTTAATGCTTTCTGTACTAAAGAAATGTTTGAAAAAATCCACCAGCGCACAGATCACTCACATAATTTATTTATTGGCGGATTTATTCAACTGCTCTCGGTGATTTTGCACTGATGCAGAGGTTTTTAACAGCCAACGCCACTTCCCTTTCCGCGTGGGACAAGTTTTCTGGATTTTTCAGCTCGGGTCTGATGATAATTTGACTCCTCACTCGTTCTAGTGTCACTGACAGTGGCATTTTCAAGATCGCGTTCCAATTGGTTTCATTGAAATTCGTCAGGAACTGGAAGAGAAAATTATCGATAATTCATTAATTGAAGAATTAACGATTCCAACAGTTCTTTAATTATTATTATTTAATAATAATTGAAGAATTGAAGCTTCGATGAATGAATAGCAGTGCACCTGATCGAACGCTGTATCGTCGATATGGAACATGACGTAAGTAAGGGGTTTGGAAGGATTGAATACGTCACTCGAGTCCGTAAAATCGTCGAATGCTTCTTTTCCCTCCTTCAAGTTTTTTAGTACCCAATCTGAGGCTCTCAACAGGTATTCATGCACCACCTGTTGGAATCATCAATGTTACATACGAAAAAATACGAAAAAAACAGAAAAATCTAGCGAATTCATTCGAAAATTCTATTGAACTCTCTATTATTTTTTGACCAATTCTATTAAAAAAACAGTTTCTAATTTTTCTGGTTGTTTTTATAAATGAAAATAGAAGAAGAAAAATAGAGATCAATAAATTAATATTCACGAATTTCTGTAGAAGATCTCTGAATAGAAAAAGTTGTCTAAAAAGATGAATTTCAATTGCTTTCTACAGAATAGTAATTTCCAATAAGAAAAAACACGAAGTAAAGCTGCCGAATTCGTCATTAGAATCGTCCAAACCCAAATAAAATTTTCACCCGAAATTTACCTTTAAAGATCGACGTCCGATCTCAGTAAACAACAACTGATCGACATAAGTTTCCTTCCACGAAAATACAGTGTCTAATTTTTTCAATCTAGGACTCGGATCTTCCTTTTCAATCCTAACGAAATAAAGAAGAAATAGAAGATCATTATCATCATCAGGTTATTCTCCACTCCCATTGGAAATAAATTGATACCATTTATGAATGAGTCCCAAAAGCGCCTGAATCTGATCGGTATGTTTGTTGTCCTCATCAATACTGCAGAGTGCCTCAGCCAGAGCAGTGGCTGACGCACACCTGTCGCACGGGTCAAACGAGAATGATTCCGAAACACTCCGGGGCGTCTCCTGAATATCGGTTTTGTCCGGTGGTTCGGGGCCCCGGAGAGAGACTTGAAAGAGGGATGAGTACAATGCAGCGCAGAATATTTGTACCAGCACAGAGCCTCCTATAGGGTGACAGTGCGCTGGAATACTCTGGTTCATGGCATTCCCTGCTCTCAAGATACCGATCGGGGCACACACGAAGAGTTCCGTTATGCAGGCGAGGGATAGCGACATTGCCTGATAGATACTCGCTCCAGTCTGGAGAAAAATGCGAGCCACAACGAATTATTATTTCGAAATTCATATAACGCGCCTCGAACCCCGAGTGGAAATTCTGTTCAGGTCTTGATCAGAAACTGATCAAGTCCGATCCGAAATTCTGATCAGACATGTTACGCCTCCACGTTGTTTTTCCTACCGTCATTAGGCATTAATTAAATTTAATTTTTTTGAGAGAAAAAATTAGTAACTTCCTAGCCGGGAATCGAACCCGGGACCTCCCAATGTCGCGTCGGGTGCTCTTACTTTTTTTTTCATGGTTTTTATTAATTAACAATCAATATTTACATATTTACATAACTTAAAAACTAGAATCAAAAAACTTTTATGCAAAATATTTTCACACGATTGTGTAAACTTATGGTCCATTAGTGACTCTCAGGTTTAATTTTATATTTATAAATTTGATTTCATAACATTTTTTTTTGAAGTGCAATTAACAATGCTAGTAATAAATGAATGTGTAAACATAATAATGTGCTTAAAAAATTTTTTTTTTTATTTTTGCTGTATGTGAAAAAAAAAGCACAGCAGGGTATGCGCATCGGGTGCTCTTACCATTTGAGCTACCAGGACACTTACGAATTTCATTCTCAAATTGACTCATACCCGAGTGGAAATTCTGTTCAGGTCTCGATCAGAAACTGATCAAGTCCGATCCGAAATTCTGATCAGGCATGTTACGCCTCTACCTTATGTTTTTCCACTAGGGAACGTTCTAAGGCATTCACAGGGGTCATAAAAAATATAGTAATGTGGCCGAATAATCGCCCTGAAACAGAATAAGAAAGAAAATAAATAAAGAAATGTAAAAATTCAGGAGAACCTTGACAGCCTCCAAAAGAGTTTCCACAACTGGCTCCATCATTTCCCTGAGCGGTGCAAGCAACGCATTAAGCCACGGGGGTCTCGATTGATTCCAGACCTGAAGCCCGATAATTAATTGATTAAATCATAATACCTATCGTTTACAAAATAATCGAATCACCTGTTGTCGGTCGAGATAATTGGACCAGTTGACGTCCTGCTTCAGGCCGGGTATTATTACATCGATTGGATCCATCGGAGTGTTAACTGACACGTACATGAGACTGTACAGGCACATTGTTGCTGGGAAATTCGAGGTATTTTTGTGGTCACCGGCGCAGAGAAATCCGCCACACTCCGATGAACTGCCCTTCGGGGCTTTCCTCTTTAGGTCGTCGGTTTCCCTCATATCGATGCATTGACGAATTAATGTTGTTAATAGCATTCTTGCTACTGTGCAATTTCTCATGGATAAAACCTTGGGAATGAGGGAGAATTAATGAGTGGCCCGACATTTTTTCCCGCCATTTTTTCCTCTAAAACTCATGCTAGCACTATTTTTCCCCTTTATTTTCCTCCCACGTCCCTTCATGAATTTTATTTACAAAAAAAAAAGTATTGAATATTTAATTTCGTCTCCTATGTCTGAGGTTCTACGTATTGCTAATGTCCTTTGTTGTAAAACTGTAAAATTTATTGTAAATCCGTAAATTAATGATAACTAGCGAGTGGGGAATGACTGGGAAATGAAAATATGTTAAAATAATGCGAGTTCGTCGTATAATTTTCTGGATTGTTTGATCTTAGTGATGTTTATTATTATAATAAACTATTAATATTAATATTATTAATAGAAATTAAATATTGAATAATTTTCTCTATGGAAATGATTGATTGGGGTAATGGGAGGAAAATGGAAGGGGGAAAAACTACGAGGAAAATTCGGGGGAGAAAATGTCGGGAAATTTTTTTCGGGGAAGAAAAAATTCGAGTTAATTTTTCCATTATTTTCCTTTCTGTTTTCGTTACTTTGAGGAGTTGAGTCCAATTGGGCTGGGGCTGTGACCTCAGAACGTTGACTTGCAGAATGAGTTTTTGATCCTCAGACAATTGACAAACTCCGTCTTTGAAGGTGGAATTTCCGAAGAGTTTTGGAGCTGCGATGAGCAACCAGGGAGAGGGTCCGCTGCGCTTCTCCACCATTGCAATCTTCTCTAATCCATTTCTGCAGATCTGAACATCACGAGGGCTTCATTAAAAAAACGTATGACTGTGGATAATCGCAGGAAAATAATCAGAAGAATCGAGAGATTCACGTGCTTGATAAAGTAGCTTAAGTGGCGTCCCCCGTAGAAGAAGACAAACGAGAAGTTCCCCGCATTTGGCGTGTATATCTCTCATCACGATTGATAATTTATTAGTACGTGTGGCGATGAGTTCGTCCCCGTCATCGCACGCTGACAATGCGAGATACGAAGTGCAACTCAAAACGTTGAAAGCGTCCGCCCAGAATTGCTCGGATCTCTGGAGACTTGGTCGGCCCTTTCGAATTAAAATTCGTACAAATGATAATTTAAAAAATTCACTTTCTTCTTTCGACTGAAAAACTCGGATTCTGATGCACGTACGTGAATAAATCGGGCGACGATAATCGTAAGTGACTCGTTGAGCATTCCGGCGAAAATTCTTTGTGCCATTTTCGGTGAGACCGTGCTCCAGAGGTCTGCCTTTGTTCCTATTGGGTTCAAAAGACATTTTTAATCGCTTGTGATGGGCTCAATTAGACTCTCATGACTCGTTTTTCGAGGAAATAAATAATTTAAAATACGATAGTGCATTCGAGTTAATGGAGAATCAGTAGCGAAGTTGTTAAATGACTTGTGGACTTAGCTTTTAGCAGTTTTAGAGGAATATCTCTGAATCTAAGGGAAATAGCGGAATTCTTGTAATAACCTTTTTTGTAGCTCTCAATTCGCTCTACAAAAAAGGTTGTAACGAAAATTTCGCTATCTGCCTTAGATTCCGAGATATCCATTAAAAACTGACTACTAGTCAAAATCGACTTCAGTTGAGTTTTTTAAGGAATATCTCCGAATCTAAGGGAGATAGCGGAATTCTTGTAATGACCTTTTTTGTAGCTCTCAATTCGCTCTACAAAAAAGGTCGTAACGAAAATTTCGCCATCTGCCTTAGATTCCGAGATATCCATTAAAAACTGACTACTAGTCAAAATCGACTTCAGTTGAGTTTTTTAAGGAATATCTCCGAATCTAAGGGAGATAGCGGAATTCTTGTAATGACCTTTTTTGTAGCTCTCAATTCGCTCTACAAAAAAGGTCGTAACGAAAATTTCGCCATCTGCCTTAGATTCCGAGATATCCATTAAAAACTGACTACTAGTCAAAATCGACTTCAGTTGAGTTTTTTAAGGAATATCTCCGAATCTAAGGGAGATAGCGGAATTCTTGTAATGACCTTTTTTGTAGCTCTCAATTCGCTCTACAAAAAAGGTCGTAACGAAAATTTCGCCATCTGCCTTAGATTCCGAGATATCCATTAAAAACTGACTACTAGTCAAAATCGACTTCAGTTGAGTTTTTTAAGGAATATCTCCGAATCTAAGGGAGATAGCGGAATTCTTGTAATGACCTTTTTTGTAGCTCTCAATTCGCTCTACAAAAAAGGTTATGCCGAAAATGTCGCTATCTGCCCTAGATTCCGAGATATTCATCAAAAACTAACCATCGATCGAAAAACCATCGTCTAGTGATCAACCAACGATCGATCGGCCGTTGACCGCGTGAACAAGTCCAGCGCCTATTGAATCGGAGCTATCAATCGATCCGCCAGGGCGATATCGAAATGAAGGTAATTACCCTGCATATATAGCCACCACATCTGAATAATGAAGGAGGATCTCTCTTTCTCGAAGAAGTATTTCTCACTCTGCCAGCTGAGCGAGTCGGCTTCATTCAGGATATAGAGAGATATTAAACGACAGTGAAGATCGAGGAGGCGTTCACCCACTGCCTCTGCCATTTCCTGGTATGATTTGTAAAATTCATAGAGCTTTTCACTTGATTGCTTCGGGATTTTGGCTTTCGACTGTTGATTGTAACACCAGAGGCAGTTTCTCACGAGCGCAGCTGCACCGAGAGTCGCAGTTAGCACCGCGAGGTCAGCGTGGTCGAGGGATTCTTGAATCAGCGCATGTAAATGTTCTGCAAATGGTTTTTTAAATTATTGGTATTTTAGGGGACAGCCATATCCATTAATTGTAATTACTGTTAAATTATTAAGTCGTCAGTTAATTAATATCACTTTAAAATCTGAATTATTTATTGATCGGTAATTTAGTTCGGAAGATTGACGACTATTGGGATAATCGGAAATCCCTTATAAGGAATTTAGGATTATGTAATTGATAGAAAATTTATAGCTCCACTTTCTTAAATATTTAATTCATCATCAGTTGGAAATTTAGATTATCAATTATTTTACTATTTTTAAATTTTGATTAGTTAATTAAAACTTGATCAACGCACGTCGGAAATTCTTTTTCTATTGAAAACCATTTTCGATTTGGTCGAGAGGAAAATGAAAATAAAAGTTTTGATAAATTATTTTCATGTTTACCGATGAATAATTGCGACGTATCGACCACCAGGAGGATAAATTCAGAGGGTGGTGTTTTTTTAATGACCTCTTCGCCCTCGACACTCGTCGCCATTGGCTCCGTAGACACGCAAAGTCCCGAGGGATATCTGAATGCAATAAAAAATTCCGCCTCCCACCATTTAACGATTTTTATCGCGGCAAATGATGCGTGACGTGGAAAATCCAGTTTTCCACCGCTCACCCTTCCACACAGTGATTCTCGGAGAACTGTTTGCTTCGCCTTCGTTAGAACAACCAACGATTTATCATACGGCGGTCTGATTGCTGCAAGTCAATCTCAATTTCATTAAAGATTTATTTACCTGATAATATTGCATGTCCCTCTGCAATAAAATTCTAACTCTGTCCACCAGGTTTCCATCTTCCATAATCTCATCCATGATTATCTATAATTAATTACCGAAAAGATAATCAAATTGAATGATAAGGGTTTTAGGGTACCCGGAAAATTAATCCGCGGAAGAATGTTGAACAGGTGTGAAATTATGAAAAAAAAATTTTTATTGTCATTTTACATCGGTTGAGGATATTGCGCTGCTGATCAAGACTTTAAAAATGGTTAGATCTCACTATTCTAGCCGACCGGGATTTAAACTCGGAAGCTTGAATGAAAAAAAAAATGAAGAAAAATTTTATTGAAAAAATTAAGAAATATAAATAAACATGAAACGCCAAAGTCGACTTATTAAACATAAATCAAGCAAGAATGGAGCTAGCTAAGATAGAGAGTGTTGAGAGACTATGGTGAAAAGAAATTGAAATATCAAATAATTTTATTTCAATTTCAAACAGACATTTAAATAAACAGTATTTGATTATTTTCAAATAGTATTTCGTCTTACTGAACCATTTGGAACAGTATTTCCATTTGATTTTCATAAAATAAAGCCCAGCTCTGCCATTTATTTATCTACAAAATAATTTATTTCTTGTTCTCTCTACTGTAAGCACATTTTTCAATGAATGCAGTCTTTTCGTTAGCTACAAGTGATATTTCATCGTCAAGAAGCTGATGCAGTGATTTTCCATCGTGCTTGTATATCCATGTGCCATTCGTGAAATCATACCGCTTTGGTCCTGACTTTGGCGATGACAACCAGATCTGCTTATTCGGTGTTTGGCGATTAATCACGTAAGTCCCCACTTTGTCGCCGAATTTTATCGTCAACACTCCATCCTGAAGCATCAATATCAAGTATTTCAACATTTTTATTGATTTTAACATTTTATCATTGATTAATAAGACAACGAGGAAAATAGAAAATAAGGATTTTCCCCTCTTTAATCGAATCACTCACTCCATAATTGACGTCTGCATCAGGAAGATGTTCAGCGCGTTCAACAATCTCGTCAAAATACTCAGCTAAAGAGTCCAAGGTATCATCTGATATTTTTTCAAACTGCACACTATCTAATTCCCTTGAAAAAATGAGTTGATAAGAAGAAAAAAAATTATCACTATTTTAAAAATCAGTAGAAATTGCTCGATATGAATTTTCCATTTTTTTCGCTTCGCCTTAATAAAATAATAATAATTAATAATAATAACAATAATTAATAATAATAATTAATAATTATAATAATAACTTTAAAATAATTTCATTAAAAAAATCAGACAAAAAAAGTTGTGAAATTTGGGCTGAGAATTTCTATAAAAAATTGAATTCTATTGATTTTTTCTAAAAAATATTTTATAATTCTCGAAAAATAATAGAAAATTCAAAATCACTGGTGCAGTACTCACGACTCTACGGTATTTGCTGGAGTAACTTGAAACGAGTTTTCGTTAACAACAGATCTGTGATATCTGTTAATATTTCCCCTGATACTCTTTATCGGGGCATTATTACTTCGATGAAGACTGGAATAACCTCTGATTTCCCCACGTGAACTCGTCCCTCGATTTATTATCCACTCTAATGAATTAATTCCCTGAAAAATGGGAGATAATCTCTTGAACTTCACTGTTCTAGATGCAGTCGACAACATATTGATCTATTTCCTTGAGAACTTATTTCCCATCGATCAAACAACTTGTAAATAATGAGAATAGAAGTATCAGCAGTGTTTTGAAGCCGATGCGCATGATTGTGACGCAAGAACCGGCGGGAAATCCCCGATCTTCGAAAATTCGTCATTCAAATGGCGTGAGAAATTAGTCGAGCGAGTGCAGTGGACGGAGAAAGTTGCATTTAACATCTAACGGGATAAATTGACAACAATAACAACAACAACAATAATAATAATAATAATAATAATAATAATAATAATTTAGTCATGTTAATTAAATTTTTCGAGTTTTCGTTGGTGATTTTCCTTCTGAATAGAAGTCACGGATTTTCCATTTCAACTTTGGGTAATATATTTTTCATAATTTTAATTTGCGATGTGGTCGCGTAATTTTAGTATTACAGTATTATTAATCTGATATTTCGCCGTGACAGATGAATTGGGGGTCGACTATTCAAGATTACAAAACGTTGATAGCAGTATTACTGATGACGCAACTCCGGATGAATTGAAACATGGACACGAGATAATCCGCGGAAAGAGATGCGAGAAGAGTGTGACAGTGTTCAATGGCAAGCATGCGGCATGCCAGGGTGATATCATCTTCGAGGAGGAGTTCAATGAGAAAGTCACGGGGGATTCCCCGGACGGCGACGCCCTGAGACAGGATAATTTCAACTTGTTGAACTCGTCTCTGTGGAGTAGAGAAGTGAAAATTCCTCAGCAGCCAGTGAGTTCCAAGATTTTTGCACGAGAATTTTCTCCGTCCCGTTCATTTGCGAGACGTTGACGAGATCGTAATTTCATTTTTTCAGGATTATGGATTTTGTGTCTATCACAAGCTGGGAAAGAACATAAAAATTGATAATGGAGTGCTGAGAATCGTGCCGACGCTGTTGGAGGATGAGTTTGGCGAGAATATCGTGTATTTCGGGAGTCTTCAGTTAGCGGAGTAATATTCCAAATGATTTATTAATTAATTCAGCAGCGAAGTGGTAAAACGGTCAAGTGGGCCCATCTCCCAGTTGAGTTTTTGAGGAATATTTCCGAATCTAACGGAGATAGCGAAATTTTCGTAATTACGTTTGTTGTAGCTCTCAATCGGCTCTACAAAAAAGGTGATAACAAAAATTTTGTTATCTCCCTTAGATTCCGAGATATTTATTAAAAACTAGTCAGTAGTCAAAATTGACTTGTACCTTTTTACCAGTTCGCTACTGAATTTATTTAATATTCATTGCGCACATTTAGATACCGAAGCGGAAAAAGGGTTCAAGTATCGAAAATTCGGATGAGAGCCAAGTCGACTTGAACCGTTTTACCGCTGCGCTACCGATTTTATTAATCACTTTATCTTTCAGTTGTGACGGACTTGTCCAGGAATGCTACCGGAATGCGACATCTTACAACATTCTGCCGCCAATAATTTCCGCGCGCCTGACGACAAAGAACACCTTGAATTTTCGTTACGGAAAAATTGAAGTCAGAGCGAAATTCCCCAAGGGCGATTGGCTCATCCCGGAGATGATGATCCAGGGGATGAACGCCGGTCACAAAGCGAGAATAACTTTGGGGATGGCCAGAGGCAATGACAACTTCCAAACGAGCGACGACTCCCGCGCAGATTTTAGCTCGAGACTACTGGAATTCGAAGTCAAGGGCGCGGCTCCCGCGAAACTAACGAAATTGAAGAATTTCGGATTTTGGAATGACGAGTTTCACGTTTACAGGACAATCTGGACCGAGAGGGGATTCACTTTCGAAGTCGATAACGAAAGAGTAGGCGAGATACCTCATCCCCACAGCGAAGACAACACGGATTCCCCTAAAGACGTGAGAATAATTCGGCAGCGAAGCGGTCACACGGTTTAAGCCGATTTTGGCTATTGGCCAGTTTTCAATGAATACCTCGAAGTCTGAGGCAGATAGCAAAATTTTTGTTATAACCTTTTTTGTAGCACTCAGTTCGCTCTACAAAAAAGGTTATTATAGAAATTCCGCTATCTCCCTTAGATTCGGAAATATTTCAGGAAAACTCAAGACTAAATTGACTTAAGCCGTTCGCCACTAAATTTTTTAGTAACGAATTCACGGAATTTTGCGAGGGTAAAGACGAAAATTATTTTGCTTCCAGTTCTATCTAACGTTCGGCTTAGGCGTAGGTGGGATGCAGGCATTCCCCGACAACACAAGAAGCGGTAATTACGAAAAACCTTGGAGGAACGTTGAAGCGAAGGTCAGTGATGAATTTTTCGCCTCGATATCTTGGAACTCAATCTAAATACCGAAGTATTCGTGGAGATTTACAGCTCAGGGTTTTCTGCTTCTTTCACGCAGGCTATGCTCCGTTTTTGGCAGGCCAAGGACCAGTGGCTACCGACCTGGCGTCTCGGTACGAAACACTCAGCGGCACTTGAAATTGACTACGTGAAAATATCTGCTGTTTAATTTTTTTTTTCATCCTCGAGGGACTGCGAATTCCGGGGACGAGAGGGGCAAAGTAAACTGTTGTGTCAAGTCCTCTCATGATTTATCCAACCGTTTGTCTTTATCATTTTAAAAGAACTCATTCCAGCCAATTTACAAAAAAGATTTAAATATTCTCATCAAAATACAAAAATAGTGTGATATTTTGTGTATTTGATTTTCAATTATCTAAATAATCGTCAATCTTCCTGCCTAAATTATTGGTTAATAGAATATTAACAAATGTGAATGTACAAATTAATGGTTAATTTAATATTTAAAATTTTAAGGTTTATGTTAAAAATTGAACTTGACAATTTAACGGTAATTAGGATTGATGAATATGGCTATCCCTGTGAACAAACAAGAATGACAAAAAAAAACACGAAGTTAAAAAAAAATCAAGTCCTCTCTTTTCCCCACATTTAAATGCCGAACTCGATGACGAAGTGGAAGAAGGAATAATACATCTGCAGTCGAAGTAACCATTTCCCTTTGGGCATGAGTGACTCTCGAGTAGATCCGAAGGAAGGGATAATTTTATTTGACCGCTAATCCGTGAAACCGGTTCCCAAGGTGTCCATGTATCAGGGATCTCTGCAGATCCGTTATGATATATTATTAGACCTTTTGCCGGATGGATTGTAACAGAAAGTACTATTCACCGATTTATTATTTATTTCTCTCGCCTCCATTCATCATGCCAGCCTTGGCATCTCACGTTATTATCAAAAACATTGGAACGAAGGCCACAAATTCAATTCCAGCACTCGGATTCCTTCGATAGAAGTCAAGTTCCCCCTTTTCATTTTTCAATTTATTTTATTTTTATTTTCTCGTTTGCGGGTTTTACTGTTGAGAAAAAATTACAAACGATCGACGAATTACGACCGCTGCTGTGAGCATCGGGGAGTCCTTCGAGAGGGGCCGAAAGACTCCAGTCATTCAGTCATAGTCGATTCTTTGAGTCGAGAAGAAGAAAACTCGCCTCCTCGTTTTTTCAATTTTTCATGATTTTTCGAAACTATTTTGTTGATTTCTTTCATTCGCATGTGACGAGAAAATGGACAAGTTATCAATGATGAAAGCCAGTCATTTGGGATTTGTTTTCATGATTTTTTACTCGGTTAATTGCCAGGAGAATAGTTTACCACTTGCAGGTAAGATTAAAAATGAATTCAGTAGCGAAGCGGTAAAACGATTTGAGTTTTCGACGAATATCTCCGAATCTGAGGGAGATAGAGAAATTTTCGTAATGACGTTTTTTGTAGAGCGAGTTGAGTGCTACAGAAAAGGTTTTGTCGAAAATTTTGATATCTCCCTTAGTTTCCGAGATATTCATTGAAAACTTTTAATTTTTTAAAAAATATTCATAACTCATCAGAAAGGGAAAGAATTAACAAGTGAATTTACTTCACGATTGAGACGTGAGAATTTTGTGAATATGTGAAGTGAAAATATTTGGCGAAACTTCGCATGTACGATAAATTAACGAAAATTGTTCTATTATTTCTCCAATTTTCCCCTGATTTTAAGCCTGTAAAAATTATTCTAGGACAAGATTACATCCTCCGAAGCTGTATCTCAACAGCAGAATTGGTGAGGACCCATCGAAAGGCGGGAGCTGCTGATAAAATGATATCAACAAATAATGTAGCAGAAGCCAGTGGATTGCACGAGAGTTTCCCACCTTCGAAGGGAATTACGAATCCCAGTGGACGAGAAAAGCGGCGAAAGATCGAAGATACTCCTTTGAGCACCCTCAACATCCGCAGGGCAAGCAAAAGCCAGCCTCCCCTACCTTTCATGGGAAAATTAATCTTCCCAGAGGTTTCAACAGCCAGAACTCGTCAGCAGAAACGCCAGAGAGAGTCCGAAATCATCATTATCAAACCAAAAGATTGAAACTTAGTGTCTCATTTTCTTCGTGAATATTGTTTTTAATTCTTACAAAGTATCTATTAATTAATAATGATGGTTGTACTTCTTTTTGTAAATTAGAAAATTAACTGGGGGGTTTACTAACGGTCTCTGGCAACCTCTGAATCTCCACCTGGAAATAAAAATAAACGAGCCATTTGATGACAATAATAGGGAGTTATTTTGATGTTGTATGAGAGGAAAATGAAGTATGAGACCGTAGGGGCTAATTATTTGTGCATACAACCAATTTTTATCCATCTTGACTTGTCCCATTTTGCTCTCCCCGTCGCATTTCATTCTCCTCTATAAAAAAATTGAGTATTTTCCCCACCCTCCCCCTTCAATATTTAAAATTATCAACAGATTTTTCACCTTTGTTACTTTCATCGCAACTCCCTCCGGCAAATTTCTCTGCAAATACTCGAGAAATGTGTCTGCAGTGGATTCTGTCAGCCTGAAGAAGTCCAGATATCTGTAGTAAGTCCTCATTTCATACTGGACTCGATGTTTTTTGTGAACGAAAGCAGATTTGAGGACTGTCCAGCGTTCAAAATGGTGTTTCTTAGGTGCGGAGCTGCAAGAGAATGAAAATTAATACGAAACGAAATTAAAGAATTCACAAGAATGACAGTTCAAGGGTGTTATTTTAATTCTTTTGGGCCATGTTCAGGTCAGAAGCAGTAACCAAACACAAAAAATATAACTAGTTCGTAAAAAAATAATAAAAAATAAAAAATAATAAAATGATGATTAATAAAAAATATTAATGATGATTAATATTTTATTGTTTATTAATAATAAATAATAAAAATAGTTTCTATAAAACAACTAGTTCGTAATTGCAGTACGTTTCGAAAGCACAATATTATATTTCGAGGCCTTACTCACTTTCTACCAACGGTTATTCCCAAATGTTTAGCAGCTTCTGTCGAGAACGTTCCATAACTCGTGAGGACTTCACGGTCATTCCCTCGGACTTCAATTTCAATTTTTTTGTATAATTTGTCCAGTCGGGGCTGACGAACAAACGAAGCAGTAAACAAAAATTATAAGTTTATTTGGTAACGAAGGGGGGGGGGGCAAAATGGAAACTTTTGAATGGTTTTTTATCGAAAAAAATATCCCATTTCTTTGCAAAAAATTTTAAAGTACCCATTTTGCCCCACTCTAGCAATTTGATGACTTACAGGTTCCTGCACAGGTTCAGGAACTGTTGATAAAAACCTTTGGGCAATTTGTAATGAGTTTCCTTGGTATTTTGGTAGTATTGCTTGCCTCAAAAAAGAAAAGGTCTGAAAAACACGAATTAATAAACATCACTGCAATGTTATAGTCGAGGGGTGGGGTAAAATGGGCACTTTTGACTTTTTAATAAATGTTTATCACTCAGAAAGAGATTTATCAATAGAGTTCAGTTAAGGCTCGTCAGAAAGAGAAAGAATGGTTTTCTTTAAAAAAAATATTTCATTTTATCTACAATTCATTATCAACATTTGAAAAAAAGTCAATAATGTCCATTTTGAAGAATGATGGAAGTAAATTGACACTTACTTTTAACAACGACATGATATATTTTAATTACTCTGTAACCCTCAGTAAATGGAAAAAACTGAAAAATTCTGAAGAAATTACTTCATCTCCTGAATCTCTTCTCTTCGAGGTTATCCTCTGGTCTTTTCAGCTTTCAGGTTACGTTGTCATTCGGCGGAAGTGCTGAAACGACCCTCCAGAGGGATATTTCAAACTGCAGAAGAAGTAATTCGAACGTTCCACAACATTTTTCCTGTTTTGAGAGGATCTGTCGCTGTGAAATGTCTACCTCGAAGAAAGGACCAACTCCAGATGATCAGAAAATAAAAGAGCAGGGAAATAAATCGTTGGATGAATTATCCAGTGATTACGCTGGGAAATCAGTGGAGTTGGAATTGATTAGAGAAGTTTCTGAAGCAATGGAGAAGAGATTAGAGGGACGAAAGAAAGATTTTGTTGAGGAAAAAGAGAAATTGGTAATTTACTCTCTCTATTTAATTATTAATAACGAATTTGTGTCAATTTTCTCAATTATTTCGCATTTTTTGTTGCATCAGGAAAATATTCACCAGCAAATCTGGGGCTCGATCGATGCATTTTGCGACTCCATCTGGAAGTTTTCAGCAGATCACGATGTTCCTGGTGTCATCAATAATTACCTGGACAGACCCTCGAGGATATCCTCCAAGAAAGCAGTAGAAGACCCAGAGAAAATTCAGTACCTGAATTATCAGATCAGCCTTCTCACCGAGGAAATCAAGACCCTTCGAGAAAACATCGAGGCACTTGACTCGGAAAAGAAATCCGCAGAGTTAAAAGTGCTTGACGATAAAAAACCGAAATTTCCACTTCAAGAATCTCAAAATAATAATCAGGAATCGATGAATTTCTCAATGAATAGAAAAAAAGTTGCTTTTCAGGATGAGAAGAAAATTCCTGAACTCCCACAACCACTGGAGTTTGAAAATTCTCCAGAAATGAGAGAAGAGTGTCAAAAAATTGAGCTAAAACCCAAAAGTTCAACATTTTCGGTGAAGAGAAAGAGCAAAATCTGCGAAAATTTCGAGAGAAATCTCTGGACTAAATAAATGAAATGAAATAAATGCAAAAATCTGCATCTGCTCATTACATTTTGTGTATTTAGAAATATTTATACAGTAATATTCATCTCTTATTTATATTGATTTCATTTTTTTCAATATACACTGAATTACATTAACATTACATTTCCATTAAAATTATACAGACATTGTTGTGTCGCCAGTTGGGGCTCATCAACAGGATTATAATTCAGGAAACATGGCTTTCACCACGTGATCATTCAAGACCATTTTTCAACATCATTGTAATATTCATCCATTTGGAGTTTTTGTTAAATTAATATGACAACAATTAACAACCGAATGTAAATGGCACAACTCAATGGACTTTTGCATTTTTCCACAATTGGAAACATCTATCGTGCATTATTCTGTCTATGGTATCATGAACATGTAACTTGTGGTACCATTTGAAGAATTAAGGAGACACTTGTAAGATCCATCAAAAACCAAAGACAAGAATATTTGTCCATCCCCTTCCGCCTTAAATTGCAAATTCAAAAATTCAATTCTGTCAATTTACAGTGTGAAAAATATGAAAAAATCCGAAGAATAAAAGGCAGAACCCTTAAAATTGAACCTTAGTTACTGATTTATTCAATCGAATGCTGATTAATTCGCACTGCGAAGACTGCAAAAATAATAGCTAAAATGTTAATTCGAGAAAAATCATCTGAAATAAACCATTTAACTGATCCATTCAGCAGGGGAATAATGAATTATCTCCTCGAGAAATTCCTCACAATTGGGGACGAAAGACACTAGGGGAGGGTAGGGCAAAATGGGATACCATGATTTTGCACATGTTAGAGCAATCGATTATCGTCATTTGGTTCACGGGGCAAAATGGGATAGTTGAAAATTCGAAAAACACTGAAAATTGTTATTAATGTATATAGAGGTCTAAAATTCCACTGAAAAAAATTAATATTACCGCTTTTGTTTTCAACAGTTCTTTTATCAATATCTGGAAGATCAGCGGAGATACGACCATTTTACACGGATTCTGATCCATAAATTCTCATAAATTTCCTAGAAGAAGTTCTATACTAAGATTTCATATTTATTTCATATCTCAAAAACGATTGGAAAAGCTCATTAAACCTTTAGTCTATCACTTGATCACTGGTATCACCTCTGCTTATTAGTTGTGTGATATTACGGCACGTTTCATCACTAAAATTCATCACAGCGCTGCTCATCACATGAGAAACTCCTCACAGCATTATTCATTATATAAATAATATTTTTTCTAATCAATCAATTCTACATATAAATTCAATTTCTAATGGTGAGTAGTTGCCCGAAATGGCAATCAATATATTGATTATGGTGTTTTGTGACGAATCAGTTGATTCATTTAATTCAATAATTTCTTGAAAGATGTGTGTTTATATCGTTCCACATGTTTTTGATACTATTTTTATGTTGAGCCAAACGTGTTGGCAATTGGTAATGTATTTAAAAATGTTATGTTATAACTGTGATGAATAGATTTGTGATGAATTGTGTCATAATAAAATGGAATGATGAATTGTGCCATAATAAGAAGTGGTGGAACCCTGATCACTGAGTTTCGTGCACTCATTATCCGTTTTTAATAAATTATTTTCCCACATTTTTAAGAAATTTCTAATTTTTTGTGCAAAATTGGACTATCCCGCTTTCCCCGCCCTATCCTCCCCTAAACCTCGACACATTTTTCCCGTCTCATTCTCTTCCATAATATCTCACTCTCATTATATATATATATCTATAATATATTTCTCCTCCATTTTAAGTTTCTCCATCTCAATATCTCCTAACTTTAGAAGGTAAGGCTCGTTTTAGTCAACAATTTTAATTACGATTTTTTCTTCACCTTTTCATTTATTTCAGCGTGATCAACGATTTATTTAAAATGCAGGTACATATAGAAAAATGGCTTGCATCATCGTATAACAAAATATTTGTCTTGAAGCTAGTGTAACGGCTAGTGTTATTTAGTTATTTCAATTGTATTTTTTATTTCTCCATTTTCTCATCAAATTATTCAAAGAGTCCCTCATCCCTTGAATTCCGTGATATTTTTTGAATTAATCTCACTATTCAATTGCTGTCAATAGTTGCCTCCGTGCATCAATTCATTATTCTAATCCTTAATATGATGTAACATTGACATAATTTACTTGCATCTCCGATCTGCGCCACGATGTAGACTACGTTTCTCATGAAGGGAATATTAATTTGCGTCGATTATCCAAATAAACGAAAAGTTCACTTGAACACACGAAAACGTATAATAACGCGTAATTGTTGTATTTCGGCAGAATCTTGTTGTACAGTTGTGAAGAATTGATAGAAAGCTCCAGAGGTGCAACAAAATGACAAAAAGAATCCACGAGGATTGGAGAATTCTCGATGATTGATATTCTAATCGAATCTCTTCCAATTGATGAGAGATAAGTGAAGTTAATATTTCTACAGATAACTGCGTTTCACGCAGGACGGTGCTGATGGCTCGATGATTTTAATCAATTGAAAATCATTTCTCACATTGAAACACGTACTTGGCACCATGAGAGGAGTTTATTATTTAAAACCACAGTCCTTCGATAAAAAGTTGATTATATTTTTCATTAAAAGCCAGATGTTTTCTTTCCATTTTAATTTGACCAATTTGTCGTCATCCCGAAAAATTGTTCCCTGGGAAAATTGTTTCTCATCATTGCAATTGCAATTCGACGAAGGGCAAGATGGATAAAAATTTGTTGTATGCACAAACAACTCGTCAAATGTTCAAAAAAAATTTTTTCTCGACAAAGACTGTCCCATTCTGCCCCTCAATTATTTCATTAAAATTGCTGTGACTTCACCTCACGAAGTGACATGATATTTTTTTCTAAATTTTCTGGGAATTCCTGTTTTTAGGAGCATTTACCCGATAAAAATTTCCCCTAGAGCCCAAAATACCGATCGCACCAGGAAAAAAAAACATTCTGGCTAATGAATCCTGAGATCGAGTGTAATCTGAAAATCGTGAGAATTAACGCATACTGCACCTGCACCTGACAACCCCACGACTGCGTCCACAGTTAGCACAAACAAAAAATTGCCCCTCTATTGAATAAAAAAACTGCTCGTGATAAAGGCTTCGAGGAAGAATCACAGCTCTACCACGGACACGGAGTCCTTGTCCCTCGCCCTCCTCTTGCAGAACGTCCCCCAAAACTCGGTGACAATCCCGCAACACCTCATGGCAATCCACCTGCAGCCGCGTGTCCCATTCTCCTCGAAGTCCTCCCTTTATTACATAGACCTGTAGGGCCCCTGCATCTTAAGAAACTGAATAACAAAGGACGGACCCCCAGCAACAATTTCCGGAGGTATCTTGGACAGCGGACAATTCTCAATGCTCATAATACTCAAATTCGTACAAAGTGCCAGTTCAAACGGCAAATTGTGCAGATTAGCGTTATCATTAACGTAGAGTGAGTCGAGATTCTCGAGTGTGCCAATCTCCTCGGGCAGATAATTGAGATTATTCTCACCGACACTCAAATGCGTCAGATTCAACAGATGCCCAATGGCGCGTGGCAGTGAGGTGACCTGATTTGACTGGAGAATGAGCTTCTGGAGATCCCTCAGAAAGCCAATTTCATTCGGCAACGACTCGATCTTGTTCTCCTCGAGATCCAGAACCCTGAGCTTCCTGAGGCTGCCGATGCTCGCTGGTATCCGCTTGAGTAGATTGTTGGAAAGTATGAGAATCTCGAGGTTCTGAAGACACTGAATGTCGTCCGGAATTTTTGTGAGCTGGTTAGTCCCGAGGTTGAGCTCGACCATGTTAACCCAGGTGCCAATGTCGAGGGGTAGAGCAGTCAGCTGATTCTCCTTCATATTGAGCTTGGTGAGGTTCTTGGCCCTCGAGAAAATGCCGTAGGGGATTTTGTCGATCTGATTGTGCTCCATATTCAGCGAGTCGACATTGGTGAACTGGGAGGGCCCCCCCGAGGGGTAAGCGGAGAATGAGTTTCTGGAGAGGGTGATAGTCGTCAGGTCTGAGAGTGAGGAGAGCAGCCCCTCAGGCAGCACCGAGACCTGATTCCCCTCGACGCTGAACTCATCCATCAGCTTGCAGTTGGCCAATGACTTGGGAATGCAAGACAGCCTGTTGTACCTGAGCCCCAGCCTCGTCACCGCCACGAGATTGCCGATTGTCTCTGGAATGTCCAGCAGCTCGTTGTGCTGGAGGTCCAGCGTCGACAGCTGGACGCAGTTGCCTATCTCCTCGGGGAGGTGCTCCAGGTGGTTGTGGGAAACGTCGAAAGTTATGAGGTTAACGAGCTTGCCGATCCCCGCGGGGAGGGACTTGATCTTGTTCTCCCTGAGGCTCAGCATCGTGAGGTTCGTCAAATTTCGGATATTGTCGCAGACGTACCTCACCCGGTTGAACCGCAGGAACAGGGTGGTGAGGGCGGTGAGCTTGTAAACGACCTCCGGTATCTCGTTCAGCTTGTTGTGCCTCAGGTCCAGGACCTTCAGGGAGCGCAGGTTCTCCAGGGAGTCCGGCAGGCTCGTCAGCGAGTTCTCACTGAGCGCCAGGGTCTTCAGGTTCGTCAGGAAGCCAATCTCCACTGGGAGTGTCACCAATTTATTCCCGTAGAGATAGAATTCCTGTAAATTCGTCAGCTCTCGAACTGAACCCGGCAGATTTGTGATGCTCGACTTGCTGAGGTCCAGTCGTGTCACGCACTCGTCCCGACACCTGATGAACTCCTTGGCGACGTCCAGGTCCGCCTGAATGGGCTTGCACTTCTTCGCTGTGGGCTTCGGCTTGTTGGACTCTGGATGCTTAACTGTCACCGTTTTTTTTGTGTCACCTGACGGGCCTATCGACGCTGTCGACAGCTTCTTCTCCTTGTGGGGGTCCTTGGTGAGGACCTCCACCACTGACTCCGGCATTTCGCTTGCCGAGGAACAGGTCGTCAGACCGCAGCCCTCCAAGTACTCGGGGATGTCCTGCTCTTTCATGTAGTAGGGCGACAGGTGATCCTGGGGGGACGCTCTGTCCGATTTGCCCTCGGACAGGCACACTGATGTTATAGTACCCACACCCGCACGGTGTTTACTCGTTTTTTTCATAATACGAGGACAACCGGGGGGAGGGGGGGATCGACATTCGTCGGGGCGGGGGAGGGGACTGGGCTCGACAATTTTTTATTTTCAATTTTATCGGAGAGATTGAGGCATTTTACCGAGGGTGAGCTTTTTTGCTGAGAATTTTTATTTGGATTGCACTTGCCTTGAATTTCGTCGGATTAATTGGAGTCAATTTCAGCTCTTCTTCTCGTTAATAATTGCAACGGTCACGTTTGTCTGCGAGGAGTAATCGCGATCCTCTTGTTTATTTTTATTTGGCACACAAGAACTTTTACTGCTTTTCACAATCAGCGAAGCTCGGTTGTTCCTATCAGATTGCACTTTGTTTTTCGTTACTGTCACGCACTGGCCTACAAGGAAAATAATTCACTCACGACATTCCCCTAACCCTCAGCCCTTCCTACTATCCCTCAGCAGTCACTGATAACACTTAATGGTTAATTATTTTAATTGATTCATCAAATTGTTGAGACTCGACGTATTGACATTATCGGTGATTTAACACTCGAGGCGCAAACGCGGCCGCGTAACTTGCTCCTCTCTCTCCTTCTCTCTCTGTCGCCACTTTTATTTCTATTTCGTCCCCAGAAAATTAGTCTTGTGTGGTTAAATGTCCAGGACCAGCCGCGGACGTCAGTGTCAATGAGCTGAAGGGATTCTCTCGCTATGATTTTGTTTGTCGTGGAGTTTGTCTCCGCTTTTTTTACTTTTGTCAGTCGTGATCGTGAATGTTTGGGTTTCTACGAGGATACTGGGGTGGTGAACTGAGTCGGGGGGGCATCAATTACACATTCCTGGCGACAGAGAGGGAGGAACGAGAGGGAGAGAGGGACGAGAACGCCCTCGAGGACGTGGCTCCACCTGCCTCCGCGAATCTGAACCTTCGAGGCTCTTTTATCGACAAAAAAACGATGTGTTTTTTTTTACTGGTTTTCTAGCGATGCACGATGTTTTGGAAAACACCGATTATCGAACAATCGGTATTTTTTTAAAACATCGATGTTGTGAATCGATTATTCTAGAAAAACATCGATTATTAAAAAAATCGTTGTTATTTTTCATTACACGGGAAAAAAATGTTTAACTTTTAAAACTTTTAACTTTTAAAAAATGTTTAAAAACTTTGTTAGTCCGCTCAAAAACATTGTTTAGAAAAAAATCGATTAATCGACCGTTGAAAAGGTCGAATGAAAAACATTGATGTTTGGGCATGAAAAATTCGTTGCCTTCGATTAATCGACAAACCTACTTTCTGATTAAAAATCATAACAAACCGGCGTGTGTCCAACGAACAGTCACATTGTTAAAATGAAAATGACTCCCGAAGTGGCGGTGGCTCGCAGAATTGCAGCCCCAGCTGGACTGACAGTTGAGAAGGTGAGGCTGTCGTCCATCAATCGTCTGTTTCCCCAATTCGGAAAGGATTGTGAGGTTCTCCTCATCTGCTACATCTCCCCCGAGGAAGTGGCCAAGTTGGTGAGCCCCAAGAGGGAGAATGAGGATGGCAATGCGGAATCACTGGACGTCACAGGATCGCCCCTGGAGCATTCCTTCGGTGACGACAGCTTCAACGTCTCCAGTGGGTCCCTCAGGAGGAACTGGCTGAAGTACGAGGAGAGGTACACCCCAATTGACCTGAAAATGGCAGCTGAAATGGTGAATTGCACCAGGGAGACCCTCAGTGACGACGACTTGTGGACAACTCCACTGTTTGTCATAGCAGATCCTGAGGAGAACGACGAGAAATGCGTTCTTGTTGGCTGTTACCCTGACCCCCGGGGTTTCATGCCCCTGAGGGCACGTCTGGCCGGTGTCTCGTCACTCTCTGACATTCAGGAGAGAGTTCAGCTGGAGGTACCCCTGACCCAGCACAACACCGATGACATGAACCCAAGGAGCAGGAAGAAGGCGCAGGTGAGGGTAACCAGTGTCTACGAGATTTGTGGAGTTGATCCAGAGATGGTGGACTGGGGGGAGGAGGAGAAAGAGGACTTTGGAGGGCACTTGAGGATCGAGGCCAGTTGGGACGAGCTGAGCTTCCTTCCACCTCTGCGAAAATCCTCCAGCACCCTCATCGCATCGATAGCCAGTGGATCCAAGAGCCCTCTCTCCCCCCTTTGGGATCAGCTTCTACTCCTGGACAAGTACATTGAAATTCTGGACGAGTACCAAACGAAGCACTCGTCCTCTCGCTACAGCGTGGCACCACTGAATTTTCCGAAAGACTTTGCAAACGCTTTCGTCGAGTCGACACCTGAAATCATGAAGAAACTTCATCGAGTCTTGACTGGAGAGGATGCTCTCGATGATGCAGAAACCATGGACGATACTCCGGCTGCTGAGAGCACCAGTGAGGATGATTACCAGATTAAATTGTCTGATGTGGCACGGGCTTTGGAGAGGAGGCAGGATCAGGAATTTGCGAGTATTTTTTGGAGAATCATCAAGGGCACTGGGAGCTACACAGCCATGACTGACTGCATTCACACGGTTTTTGAGGCTATTGTCATGGATAATTTCAAGCCCTCGTTGAATGCTGGGGACGACACGAGGTTTGCTAGACTCGTTGGGGGCTTGGACTCTACAAAGAAGCAGCTTCCCCAGCTCGCTGGGAGTGTTTCGATGGAACTCGTGGTCGATATGGGACTGGAAAAGCTCGCGAGGGATTACACGTATTTATTGTCCACTGGGAGTCTAATGGAGAATTATGATGCCAGGAAAATGATGAGGAGTGTTGCTGAGGGGGCCTTTGATATCAGTAAATACAGGTGAGTGGCTACAAAAATTCCAACAAAATGATTTTTTCAAGCGCCAGTATAATTATCAACATTTCTGGGACTGTTGTGTTATGTTTGTCTTGTGGAATTTAATTGATCTATTTATTTGTGGGATTTAATTGATAAGATCGCTAGAAAATGACTTTTATAATGTTGTAAATAGAGAAGAAATGGGGGGGTTATTGTTATATTTCAAACACTGGTTGGGATGGCGGTTGGATTCTGTTGTTATTCTGCCATTTAAATGGGGTTTTTGGAAATTTCTTAGAATGATTTAATACCGAAGATTTGTGTTTTTAATTCAAATGGAGAATAAAATCGCCGAGAACCACAAAATGGCCTGGAGGAGTAGGAGGAATGTTGATAGCTACAAAAATTCTCCGTTTTGGAGGTGAAAATTTTTTTCATTCATCCATTCCCCTTATTTCCAGGGAGAAGCTCGTGACTCTCGCTCAGATCCACACATCCCTGGAATTTCTCCAATTAATCCAGAACCAATTGAACTGTCGTATGGACGTCTCTCGGTCGATATTCGACGCAGCCCTGAAGGTCTACAGATCCCCAAACTCTCCCCTGAAGTTCGGAGACCTCAGAAATCAGGGGATTTATTCCCTGGAGGTGCCTGCACCCAAGGACATCATCTCTGAAGTCGTGAAAACGTACGTACAATTTATTTAGGATTCTCTTCGTCGATGGCAGTGTCTGATGGAGCTAAAATAATTTAGCGAAACGTCACACTTTGGCAATTTAATCAACTTCGTGACAATTTAATCAACATGACTATGCCGAGTGGATAGCCATGTGTGTACAGGCTAAGGTTTTTCGCAATTTCCCCAAATTGATTCGTATAATGCACGTTTCGACCAACGTAAGAGATTAATTAACTTCCTAATTGTTTCTCACTCGTGAGAGTGATGCCAGTCAGTCCAGGTTTTCTGGAACTTTTTTCTGATGAATAATTTCACAGGCCACCTAGCTCGTGGATGTGCACCCTCACCAGTGATACCGTGCATCAGAGCTACAACTCGATTACTCACTACAGTCGCAATCCCATATTCCCACCGAATATCTACACACCAGGTAATTACATTATTATTATTACATAGTAATAATCCGATGAAATTTTAGTCTTCAATTCTCAATTTCTGGCATTTATTGTGTTCATTCTATAAAATGACAAGGATAGAAATCGAATTTATGGAGAATTATTCTCGTTAAAATTAAATCATAAAGAAATGAAGAAAAATCAAGAAAGTGAATTAAGGAAAAACCCATAATCAGAATAAAAATGGATGAAATTAAATTAATCTAGTATTAAAAATACTAGATTAATTCTCCAGTATTAAAAAAATATTTAAAAAATTACTCAAATATCTAATCGAATTATCGCACTCAAATATCACTTAATTCTCTTATCTGTTTGCTTCGTGTATTGAATCACCCGTTGATTAATTATTTGAACGAATTCTCCAGAAGACGTGCAGAAGGTCGAGGGAGACATTGAGGGGCCGATGTATCACGTCACCACAGGATGCATCATTCGCTTCAAGCTATCGTAAACTCTAAAAAAATCCACTGATTCCTTGTTTTATACGTTTTTTGTACTTTTGTATTGTTCCTTGAGAGTAAGAATGTCCGATATTTACGCCAGATGTAAGATGAGAGAAAATAATCGTCACTTTCTTCAATTATTCGTGAATAATTGAACCATCGATTTTGTCGATGAGAAGCATGAAGGGGAAATAAATTCAAATGTCGAGGTAGGTTGACCCGAGTCTGTCCATTCATTTAGACCACCTGATTAAACCCGACCTTGAATAAACATTTAAAAAATCGTGTATCGATAATTCTGACGCTATAAAAAGCCAGCGAGTGCTTGTGGTTGCGAGACTTTGCGATCAATCAAGTTCAGGGAAGGGTCAAGCAATGCTCAAGTTGGTGGGCTCAATTCTGTGCATTTTGGGAATTCCTAGGCGTGAGTTCATACGTTTCATACGTAATTCTTCAGGAAGTTTGATAATTGTCATTAATAAAATTCAGTACCGAAGCGGTAAAGCGGTTTATCTCCGAATCTGAGGGAGATAGCGAAATTTTCGTAATGACCTTTCTTGTAGAGCGAATTGAGGGCTACAAAAAAGGTCCTGACAAAAATTGAGCTATCTCCCTCAGATTCCGAGATATCAAAAATTTTAAAAAAATAAAAAAAAAATTCAAATTCAGTAGCGAAGCGGTAAAGCGGTTTATCTCCGAATCTGAGGGAGATAGCGAAATTTTCGTAATGACCTTTCTTGTAGAGCGAATTGAGGGCTACAAAAAAGGTCCTGACAAAAATTGAGCTATCTCCCTCAGATTCCGAGATATCAAAAATTTTAAAAAAAAAAAAAAAAATTCAAATTCAGTAGCGAAGCGGTAAAGCGGTTTATCTCCGAATCTGAGGGAGATAGCGAAATTTTCGTAATGACCTTTTTTGTAGAGCGAATTGAGGGCTACAAAAAAGGTCCTGACAAAAATTGAGCTATCTCCCTCAGATTCCGAGATATCAAAAAATTTTAAAAAATAAAAAAAAAATTCAAATTCAGTAGCGAAGCGGTAAAGCGGTTTATCTCCGAATCTGAGGGAGATAGCGAAATTTTCGTAATGACCTTTTTTGTAGAGCGAATTGAGGGCTACAAAAAAGGTCCTGACAAAAATTGAGCTATCTGCCTCAGATTCCGAGATATCAAAAATTTTTAAAAACTAAAAAAAAAATTCAAATTCAGTAGCGAAGCGGTAAAGCGGTTTATCTCCGAATCTGAGGGAGATAGCTCAATTTTCGTAATGACCTTTTTTGTAGAGCGAATTGAGGGCTACAAAAAAGGTCCTGACAAAAATTGAGCTATCTGCCTCAGATTCCGAGATATCAAAAATTTTTAAAAACTAAAAAAAAAATTCAAATTCAGTAGCGAAGCGGTAAAGCGGTTTATCTCCGAATCTGAGGGAGATAGCTCAATTTTCGTAATGACCTTTTTTGTAGAGCGAATTGAGGGCTACAAAAAAGGTCCTGACAAAAATTGAGCTATCTGCCTCAGATTCCGAGATATCAAAAATTTTTAAAAACTAAAAAAAAAATTCAAATTCAGTAGCGAAGCGGTAAAGCGGTTTATCTCCGAATCTGAGGGAGATAGCTCAATTTTCGTAATGACCTTTTTTGTAGAGCGAATTGAGGGCTACAAAAAAGGTCCTGACAAAAATTGAGCTATCTGCCTCAGATTCCGAGATATCAAAAATTTTAAAAAACTAAAAAAAAAAAATTCAAATTCAGTAACGAAGCGGTAAAGCGGTTTATCTCCGAATCTGAGGGAGATAGCGAAATTTTCGTAATGACCTTTTTTGTAGAGCGAATTGAGGGCTACAAAAAAGGTCCTGATAAAAATTGAGCTATCTCCCTCAGATTCCGAGATATTCATTGAAAACCGCTTCGATACTGAATTTGTTTCTTCGTGAATAGTCCGGGCAGATCCAACTTGTTACGGCGATTTAGGCTGTTTTCCAAATGACTATCCGTGGACAGCATTTTTGAGACCATTCCCAGAGCCCCAAAGCCCGCAGGAAGTGAACACAACATTTTTCTTTTCGAATCGGTGAGCAGTCACTCGTAATTGCGGACTTTTTACTTTTTCATTTAGAAATTCTTTCAGAATTGTGAATAGAACAGTCGTCACAAAAGATCCCGAGATTGTAATACCGAATGGCTTCAACGGGACAAAGGCCACGTATTTCATTACCCACGGATATTCTAGTAGTACTAGACCCGAGTGGTTCAGAAATTTGAGCGATGCATTAATAACAGCCGTGAGTTTTACAATTCAGTAGTGAAGCGGTAAAACTGTTCAAGTGGATTCAGGCATCAGCCAAGATTTAGAGGAATATCTCCGAATCTAGCGGAGATAACGAAAATTTCGTAACTTCATTTTTTGTAGCTCTAAATCAGCTCTACAAAAAAGATGTTAATAAAAATTTTGCCATCTCCCTTAGATTCCGAGATATCTATTGAAAACTGGCCAAGTGTCCAAATTGCTTGAAATCCCAACTGATGAAATAATTAATGCCTCGTAATTATTCTCGAAGAGAGACTGCAATGTTTTCGCTGTCGACTGGGAAAAAGGCTCTTCCGGAATGTACTTCACGGCAGCAGCGAATACGCGAATGGTGGCTGCAGAAATTGCGAGGTAAAACGAAAAATCATCAGTTAAAAAGGGTGTCAGGAGATATTTTCCCCGAAAAAAATTTCCCAGGAGACAATTTCCTTTTTGAATTCACACTCAATAACATGCGTGAAACCAATAAACATTTTCAAAACATTTTCAAAAGAAATTCTGTATCTCGAATTTTGTCTGGGGAATTTTTTTTCGGGAAAATTTTGTCCGGGGAAATTTTGTCAGGGGGAATTTTTTTCTAAGAAATTTTGTCCGGGAACTTCGGTCTCGGGGAAAAGATTCCTAGATTCGTTAAAAAGTAACATCTCTGTAACATAAAAAATTTTAGATTGATCCGATATTTGACGAATAGCACGTCCCTCACCCCCTCGAATGTCCACCTTCTCGGTCACAGCTTGGGGGCCCACATCATGGGGTACGTGGGCAAGAGCATTTCAGGAATTCGTCGAATAACAGCTTTGGATCCAGCACAGCCGGGGTTCGAGGGTAAGAACCCTCTGATTCGTCTCAATGGTTCTGACGCGCAGTTTGTCGACGTCATCCACACAGACGGACGTCCATTTCTACCGCTCCTCGGCCTCGGCTACACCTCGGGGGTGGGCAATGTCGACTTCTTCGTGAACGGAGGAAAATTCCAGCCGAATTGTGTACTCGACGGTGAAAATTTCCCGTACAAAAGGCTCGCGGAGATTCCCAAAATAACTATAGCAGTCCTGTATAATTTAGCGAGTTGCAGTCACACGAGGGCCCCCAGGTACATGGCCGCAGCCATAAAGGAGCCATGCAACATGTGGGGATACAGGTACAACGCAACTCAGGCCACTTTGAGATACGAGAATTTTATCATTGATGACGAATGTGACGTCGACAATTGCACCCCAATGGGACTCACTACCCATCACTTTCCGGCACTCGGTAATTTCGCTATGGAAACTTCTGGAACCTATCCTTTCTGCAAAAATGATGGCCAGGCTGATCGAGAAATGGCACGGGCTGTCATCAAATGACTTTGCATTCATCAGTCATGAGAAACTGGAGACAGAACAGGATTTTTTCACGTTTTACTGAAAACAATTATCATCATTTCAAATGATCGACTTTCCTGTTCTCCATATTTTTTTATTTTCCCAAAATAAAAAAATGAACCCAATTGGTTAAAATTTTCACCTTGTGCGGTTCAATTGTTAACGAATGCACAGATCTGGAGGAGGAAAAGAATTCGACTATTTTAGAATAATTATATATGACAATATATTTAATCAACATGAGAATTGTATAAGCACATTTTTCTCGATACATTTAATGTATGTATAAATATAACTAGAATTTCTTTCATGAGTGTTTTGTACTGATCAGTCATTGACGAAAACTACACTCGAATAAATTGATAAATTATTATATTTTCACTTTCGATTTGTGATGTGTTCTTTGTTACGTTGTAGATTCATCAGCTTTGGGTATTTTTAAAATCTACATCATACTTTTTTATCCAATAAATTTCATCTAGTTGGTAAATATTATGCATTTTTTTTTTTCAAGTCAGAGAGAAAGAGATGAAAATTTGAGCAAGAACCAAATCTGATGCATCTACTTCTACTTTCGAGAGTTATCGATAACTTTCGTTGATTATTCAATTCTAAATCGTATCGGAATGAGATTTAACGATGTATCGTAGGTGAATTCGATGGGAGCAATTTTTAAACATGCAAAAAATGGAAAATTCCACCATAGTTCCACCTTAAACATGCTCAAAGATACGATTGATACATTTCTACACATATACATAGAGTGAAAATTCATAAAAAATAATAATTTGTTTAAATACAACGGGAAAAATTAATACATTAAAACAATAAAATCAGATCTGATGAGGCATCAGAGGTGAGTCAGAACAGCCAAGCAGTACATATAAATAATAAAATTCCATCTTCTCCTTCATCTTCCATGAAACACAAAAAAAAAACGTGGAAAAATCAAAACAATTAAAAAATTCGGTGGAGTTATTCCTTACGTAAGTACCAATTCTTCATTTTCCCTGTTAATTATTTAGTGAAAAGAAATACTTAATACTGAATTGTTTCCGTGTCGTCCATGCTCGAGATGCTGGCCTGCTCAAGAACCTCCAGCAACTTTTGCATCTCCATCGAGTCTGTTGTGTTGTCCAGAGTTCTTTCCAGTGCTCGAACGTATGACATACAGGTACGGCCTTCGTGATCAAGATTTTGAGGATTGGCTTTATGCTGAAAAGGGGAGAAATGAAAATAATCAACTATTTTTGGACTAATTGACGATTTTTATTACTCTTTCCTCACCCAAATGAGCAATTGAGCCATGGCCAAATTGCCAGTGGCACAGGCGAGGTGCAGAGGAGTCCTCAAGTCCTCAGCACTCACAGAAATATTGACATCCTCGTACGTGCATCGCGCCAGACAAAGTGTGAATGCTCTCATATCACCCCTGGAATGATAAAATAAAACGTAAGACATTTAATATAGAGAGACCTTCACGCCTCCTCAAAACTGGACTCTCACCTGCAGACTGAATCAATAAGAAGTTTTCCCAGTGATATATTGGGATTGGCAGGTGGCAAAAATTTCTTCTCCTCATACTTCCACCTGATCCACTGCTCCTTGGCCTCTCTGCTGGAGTCCGGAGCTGGTTTGACCTTGCCACCGAGGCAGTACTCCCACACTCCATTGGCAATATCATTGCCCAGTGCCAGCATAACACTGAGCTGCCCAGCGGACCAATCGTCGAGATTCAACGACCTGATCTTGGAAATATGTGAGCCCAAATTTCTGTGAACCCCCGAGCACTCGATGCAAACAAGAACCCCAAGATTCAAGCTCGCCCAGTCAGGATTGGAGGCCCCGCAGTCAGCGCAGGCATCATTCCCCGAGACTTTATTCTTTATACAAATCATCTTGAAGGCGTCAGTCTCATTCTTCTTATCCCCGTCTGAATTCTGGAGGCTCGACAGAATCTGTTGCTCAATGGCAGCGATCCACAGGTCCCTGTCATCGGCATTGCTGGCCTCAAAGTTCCAACTCTTGTTCTCCAGTGAGATTATTGAGAACTCGAAGCAATCGTCGATTGTCGCGACAGTCTTGGAGCCCTTGGGCGTCTTTCCAGGAACTTTAACCGTCACATACTGCAGGAGAATCTCTTTGCCATTGGTGTCATTCATGTAATCGTGCAAACTGCTGTGGTAAGTCAATCTTCCATCCTCCAACAGAGTCACGTACTTCTTCTTCCTCTCTTTCAGGGATTTACTGCTCCTCTTGAAGAGATAGCCCTGCTTGACAGGTATCTCCCTTCCCACTCCCATCTCCCCCATATTATATTTCTCCTTTTTCGACGGTGTAAAAATATTGGATTTTCGCCTGAATTTTCTGATTGTCGTTGGGGTTAAAATCGAACTTCTGAAGTCGTGAAAACTATCGCTCGTCATCGTATCACACTGGGGAATGTTTTCCTGCGTTGGTCTCAAAAAATCATCAGTTTTTTCCGGGGTGAGCTTGGAGGGACTGCAGGCATCCTCTTTGGCATGCGTCAGTGAAGTTTTAATCACAGGCATTGAGTATTTAGGTTCGATATCTGTAGAGTTCTGGCCATTGCAGCGTGATGGGGCCAATTGGGGTGAATTTTTATTTGGCCCTGATTTTTGGATGATTTTTTGGCAGACGTCTTGAAAAACACGCTCAACGTTGAGACCGTAAATGGCACAGGTTTCGTAGTAGGAGCACCGCAGCTCCGAGGAGAGCTTCCTGGGGCGAACGTCCTTTATAACTCGTGGATTCGCGTCGTTTATCGAGTCCTGAACGCCCACCAGAATTTTTGGAACATCAGACATATTTCGGAATGAACACATTTTTTTGTAGTAATTGCAGAGAATTGAAAAACTCTCCTCACTCTCGAGGGAGAAGACGAGGAGAATTGCGTCGATCCATGCGGCGAATTGAGCCTCCGGGGTGCCGCCCTCGTCGCGAATCAGCAGAAGGTGACTCTGGTCGTTTATAAATACTTCCTTCTTGAAACGACCACCCTCTGGGGACTCCTCGTGCATGAACGAACCGGTCAGGTATCTGTGGACCAATGCCGATTTACCGGAGTCGCAGGAACCGATTATCCCCAGGTGCAGCTCGGGGACGTTCCGCGAGAGCGTCCATTCGTGACTGTTCACAAACGAATCTGAAGGAAATGATAATTCGATGTGAGGTGAGAGTGACGTTAGCTCCACTCCTCTTTTATTCTGATTTCGTCGGCATAATTATCGGTGTGCAACGTCAATGACAATGAATCATCATCGAAAATAGGCTTTGACCTAGTCCTGATTGTTAATAATGGGGGAGGGGAGGGCAAAATTTGAGAAACAATTGAAGGGCAAAATGGGACAGTCTTTGTCATGAAAAAAATTCTGCAAACATTGATGCCATGTCTTCATAGAAACAATGAATATCTTATAAACAAAGTACTTAGCGATTGTATCAAAATATGACAACTGTTAAATTACGATCCTCTATGTTTTTGAACATGACAATAAATGTAATCCATGTAAATAAATTCAATAAATGTAAGTCACGTTTTGATGCATGAGAATGAGATTTAAAAAATGCATTAAATTACCTTCAATGGCCACAACATGTTCCCTTATTTGTTTAGAAATATGGGTGTCACTTATGAGATCAATCAGATCGTAAATAGCGTATATCGAAGGATGCACACTCTCGAATCTTTGAATCTCTTGTCTTATCGTCAGAGAATAATCGTGTCCACTTTGGCTACTTGTCATTGTTTCATTGACACAGTAATCACAATAATTAAACAGGGAAGATTGGTGACTGAGTACTTCCACAATAAAACGAATAAATAAATTACATTAATATATAAAATATGGTACAATATTTCAAATAACCGTTCTACGCTGCATTACCACCGACAATCACGACTGCAATATGCCAGGGCTCATTACGTATTTATCATACCGAGAGCAAACTGTACTCTGTTATTATCTTTCAATTGAGAATAAAAATGTCAAATCTGCGTATATTCATAAACATCGTTGTTGAATTAAGCAGGTGAACAGGTTAGTTGACGCAACTATTGCTTGGAGGAGTAAAAATTATGGAGAGTGCGAGGGGGAGAAAAGAGAGACTGACATTTACGTCGGGCCGATTCACATTGAGCGATCAAGGTGATTTTCAGCAGGGCTCTCAATCGGTAGCTTGGGGTCAATAATCATAAAATGGAATCACGGGTCAATAAAAAAATTCAAGGGGTTCGATATTGAATTCTATCTGTCGGAAAACAACTTTGAAATTATTGCTCGTGCCCTGACCTATTTTTAGTCTTGTCTTATCAGTGGCGAAGTGGTAGGGGAGGGTGGGGTAAAATGGACACTAAACTTTTTTTAAAATTATTCATAACTCAGAGATAAATTGATCAATTGAGCTCAGTTTAGGCTCGTCACAAGGGGAAAGAATTGTTCTTTGTATTGAAAAAAAAATTATTAAATTTTATCAACATTTCAATCCCTCATTAACATTTAAAAACAAGTCAAAAGTGTCCGTTTTACCCCAACCTCCCCTAAACCGGTATAAGTCGATTTTGACTGTTGACCAGTTTTCGATAAATATCTCCGAATCTGAGGGAAATANTAAAAACAAGTCAAAAGTGTCCGTTTTACCCCAACCTCCCCTAAACCGGTATAAGTCGATTTTGACTGTTGACCAGTTTTCGATAAATATCTCGGAATCTGAGGGAAATAGCGAAATTATTGTAATTTCCTTTTTTGTAGCTCTCAATTTGCTCTACAAAAAAGGTTATGACAAAAATTTTGCTACTTCCCTTAGATTTTGAGATATTCATTGAAAACTGGGCAATAGTCAAAATCGACTTATACCGGTTTCCGCTTCGCTACTGAATTGATCCCCCTAAAATGTGCAAAATGATGGTATCCCATTTTGCCCTACCCTAAATATTATTTTAAAAAAACTCATTATATTTTACTGAAAAGAATTATTATTATTTCAAATAATTGATTTTTCAGTTTTATAACTACAACATTTTATTATTATTATTATCATTATTATTCTTATTATTACAGGTGTATATATACACTACTGTATATCGCCGCCGTCCTTCTACCGGCAAATATTATTAAAAACTATCATTATATTTTACTGAAAAGAATTATTACTATTTCAAATAATTGATTTTTCAGTTTTATAACTATAACATTTTACTATTATTATTATCATTATTATTCTTATTATTACAGGTGTATATATACACTACTGTATATCGCCACCGTCCTTCTAACGGCAAATATTATTAAAAACTATCATTATATTTTCCTGAAAAGAATTCTTATTATTTCAAATAATTGATTTTTCAGTTTTATAACTATAACATTTTACTATTATTATTATCATTATTATTCTTATTATTACAGGTGTATATATACACTACTGTATATCGCCGCCGTCCTTCTACCGGCAAATATTATTAAAAACTATCATTATATTTTACTGAAAAGAATTATTACTATTTCAAATAATTGATTTTTCAGTTTTATAACTATAACATTTTATCATTATTATTCCACGCAGACACTTATTGAAATGAATATTTTCCTCATGAAGCAATCGTCGGGATAAAAATTGAATCAGAACAGGGCGAACAAGGCGTTCTAAAAATGAGAGTCCTGAAAATACTGTCAAGAGGTAGGCATTCACCCCTTGCCACGTATACGTCATAGGTATAGTCCGGATGAACTCATGCGAGTGCAACTACTCCTCCCGACCCACCCTCACTGGTTACCGTGCTTGTTACCCGGCTTCAAGCGCCGGCGCCCTGATGCTCTCTCCAACATTGACGTAGGCAAGATGGCTTTGACTGTGTCGAAAGCTCTCCCATGACATCAGAATTCATACAATAGGAGAGTACGTAGGAAAGCTTCTCTACGCGAATAACACCCCCGAGTGTCCAGAAAATTATTAAATTATTTTTTAAAAACTGGCATTTCCCCATTACGTGAATTATTTCACGAACAAATGGTACACGATCCAGCCGATTTTAACGAACGACCAAAACAGAGAACATGGTTTTCACCAGTGAATTTCCTGCTTAATTGTGCGATTGGTGACTTTAAGTGGAGTTGCATCACGTGCCGACTAGAATGTGAAGAAAAATTCAGTGGGACAATTATCAAAAACTGATGGGTGATTGCTAGTATGGAACAACACAAGAGCCTTGATGAGTCCGGCCAATGATAGACACATTGAATAGTATTAATATGTTGATTATAAAAGTATATCGTCATAACGACATGCCGCTTGTACGTGATTTATTCAGATTGCCTAGACCATTGGAATACATAGTGATAAGGTAGTGAATATCAACGGTGAGGTCGACGAAAAGCTCGTGGAGAAATGAAATTCAATGAAAATAATGAATCGTCACGACTCGTGGAGCAAAGTGAATGGATTTTATTGGCCTCATTATGGGCACGAGACGACAGGGAACACGAAATCCCCTCCAAATTCATCCCTTTTATTTTATTTATCTTCCAGTCAATGAGAAAAGTTGAATTCAACTGCTGAAATAGATTTTAAGTGTTGAATTGGTTTTTATCTCGCCTGTGAGTCACATTGGTAACATCGATTGCGGACTATTGAGTGCGGCGTGTGTGTGAGCTTTTGACTTCCGGAATCTTTTATTTCTCAACTTCTCATTGTGTCGACTTGGATATTATTGCACAAAAGGGAATGGAGCACTCGGTGAAACAATAGTGTCTGTAATGCGAATGCATGATTCAGAAATGAACAAGTAGTAGAGAATGGACAAAAAATATAAAAATACACTCGCAGCGGGGGTTGTGGAAAGTGCAGCAGCCCCCTTTTCCTAACTTGACTGTATCTACTCTTATACACAAATCGATGTATGAATATAGGACTGCCGTTGAACTTTGTCCTTTCTCACCCCGAAAATGTGGAAATGAAAAACAAGTGGTGGTCAATTCATGATTGTTGATGAATATTTAAGTTGCGTACTGAAGTGTAAAGCCCATTATCCTGCGTGATTAAGATTTATTTTGTGTTCGACTCCATTATTGGCATGGCGTGATACAAGACATAAAGGGGTCAACAGCGTGATGAGGATCAATCTCGTGAGTTTCATAGGGAACTTGTGAACCTCTGATGCCCCGGGTTTCTCCACTATTTGACTTGATTCAGTGAAGAATTTCTGATCATGTCCCTTCTAAACGTAACTGGTGAGTTTCAATTCATTTTTCCAGGCGATATTCACGAGAAACACTTGTTCCATCCGTCAATGAAAGATCTTTATTCAATTCGAAAGTTTGATTTTTTGGATTTTTAATTTTTTTCTGTTTTTCATTTATTAGAATTAGAATTCTAATTCTAATTCTAATTCATTTATTATTTATAGGGGAGGTTGGGGTAAAACGGACACTTTCGACGTTTTTTTAAATGTTAATGAGGGGTTGAAATTTTGATAAAATTTGATAATTTTTATTCTAATACGAAGAATAATTCTTTCCCTTTGTGACGAGTCTAAACTGAGCTCAATTGATCAATTTGTTTCTGAGTTATGAATAATTTTGAAAAAGTCTAAAGTGTCCGTTTTACCCCATCCTCCCCTAGTGATGGCGCTCTGCCGAGGTATTTACACTGTCGTCAGAAAGGATAGGGGAGGTTGGGGTAAAGTGGACACTTTTGACTTTTTTAAAAATGTTAATAACAGGTTGAAATGGTGATGAAATTTAATAATTTCTTTTTTCGATGCAAAGAACAATTCTTGCCCTTTGTGATGCGCCTCAACTGAGCTCAATTGATCAATTTGTTTCCGAGTTATGAGTAATTTTAAAAAAGTCTAGTGTCCATTTTACCCCACCCTCCCTTCACATTCTTTTAGGTATTTACAGATTTCTTCGATATTTTTGATTATCTCCATCTAAAAATTTTTTTGTGGTACAGGGAGGAGAGCAACTAGATTTTTTCAGTCTGTCTAACAATTTGATTCTCTCACGTTCGAATTTTGGGCATTGCCACGAGGATTTTTAATTGATAAATATTTTCCAGTGTTGAGCAAGGAAAATTTCCATTCCCATCGCTTTCCCCCATCATTCTTTTATTTCTCTTACTCTGGTTTACATTTTCTTGGAGTTCGCAATAAATCTTGGGCCCCGACGATCGCAAGTGTCCGAGAGGATTTATTCAATTTCACGAAGTTCGAAATGGGAAAGTGAACTGGGAGACATTTATTTGTTTTCAATGTGTTTATTCTCGGATTTGTGGATAGCACAGAGAACCGGAGGACTATTCAATGATCAAATGACGCGGTACCTGTGTACAAGGCCTCGCGCAGTCGTGTATATATTTTTTTTATGACAAAGGGAGCGAGAGCTCGACAGGTCCATGAAAACCCTTTTGTACTCGGTTTATTTTCTAATTGTCATTTTAATCTGGGGAAAAAAATTGTCGTCATAATTCCCTTGAAATTCTTGCGGATTCCCCGAGGTACACATAATAAAGCCTTTGACCTAATTCGTCGTTTGCTTTTTGTGTTTCAGTCAAGAAAGCCAGATTTGTTGGAGTACAAGGTAATGTGAGATAAATTTTTTCGACACGAAATCTCCTCGCGTCCCGGATAATGAGACACTCTTTTCTCACTTTTTTAGCACAACAATTCAACAGCTATGTGACGTTGAAGTTGCAGAATGTTAAAACAACAACAATCACGGTTAAAGGGGCTCTTCCATGCTGGGAACAAGATTTCCTATTGTAAGTATTTTCTCTATTTGACTTTTATCGTCTTATTTTTTTTATTTGAAATGTTCAAACCGATAGGTTTGCTCGGCTGGTGGCCGGAGTTTTTTTCCCCCAGTGAAAAATTCCCAGAAATTTTTCACCCTCACTGATTTTCTCCAGAGGTTTTTCCCCATTGAAAGATTCCCAGAATTTTTTTCCTCGGCGAAGTCTTCCCTTTGAAATTAATTTTTCACATGTGGGATTTTGCTTCGATTCTTTTTTCAAAAAATGTTAATTGTTTTTTTTTCCTCTGAGAGGGAAAAAAATGAAAAGTTAATGACAAAAATTGTCGGCCATTGGAAGATTCCCGGAAATTTTTTCCTCGGCGAAGTCTTCCCTTTGAAATTAATTTTCCATACTAATTTTTCACATGTGGGATTTTGCTTCGATTTTTTTTCAAAAAATGCCAATTGTTTTTTTTTCTCTGAGAGGGAAAAAAATGAAAAGTTAATGACAAAAATTGTCGGCCATCGGAAGATTCCCGGAAATTTTTTCCTCGGCGAAGTCTTCCCTTTGAAATTCATTTGCTTTACTAATTTTTCACATGTGGGATTTTGCTTCGATTTTTTTTCAAAAAATGCCAATTGTTTTTTTTTCTCTGAGAAGGAAAAAATGAAAAAGTTAATGACAAAAATTGTTCGAAAATGGCGTTAATATATTACCGATGACATTAAAAATCGTTGACTTGAAGGAAAAATGGATCTGAATTACAATCTTGTCCTGTTGTAGATTTTCTACTTAAAGAGTTGACTTACATTTTTACGAAAAGACGTTCGTAAATTATTCATGATGTTGAGAAGTTGTTGACTTCAAGGAAATAACGGATGTTACATTGAATAAAGATGAATTGATGCTGTGTTCAAATATGTGTTTACCTTAATATTTTCACGGGAAATTTCACATGACCTTTTTTTCGTCAAGGGAGATTTTCTCCTTGGGAATGTTTCGATGAATGTTTTTTTGCCCTGAGGAGGGGGGGGGGGGAATTGTATTACTAGACAAATATACATAAGTTTATCTAGTAATACAAGACTCAGAAAATCGCCATTAGTTGAGCTTGAGTTGACTCATCTCATTCCTTTCAGTGAAACGAACGACATTAACACTGGACTTGTAGTAGAAGTTTGGAATAAAGGGATGCTTTGGGATCGAGCATTGGGGTACCAGTACATACCGCTAACCGAGCTTTCTCAGGCGAATGAGGTATATATTGTAAAATAACAGTCCCTTACCTTACCGAACATAATTCGGTAGCGATGCGGTAAACCGGTTCAAGTCGACTTAGCTCTTCGCTGAGTTTTCCAGGAATATCTCCGAATCTAAGAAAAATGAGGGAATTTTCATCATGACCTTTTTATTAGCTCTCAATTCGCTCTACAAAAAAGGTTATTACAAAAAAATGGCTATCTCCCTTAGGTTCCGACATATTCATTAAAAACTGACCATTAGTCGAAATTAACTTGAACCGGTTTACCGCTTCGCTACTGAATTTTTCTTCGCAATGTCCGTAAACGGCGTTGGACGGACACGAAGTATCCGTAAATCGGTTTACGGACAGTGTGATGAAAAGTTAAAGGCAATTGTAGTGAAATTTCAATGAATCACTAATTGAAATGATGCTTTAATTATCTGGCGCCTTCAGCCCAACTCTTTTTTCGAAAATCTCTCAACCCCACGTAACCGGTTAATTTACCATTCACAGAGTGAGATCGAACAATGGATGAGTCTCGATTCAGAGCTGGAAATGAGGGGAGGCCTAGTCGTTGGTACCAAATCACCGACTGGGCATTCACTCCTTCTAGCTTGTCGTTTCGAGCAGCCTTTCGGTGAGTGAAATTGAGGGGTGACGTGAACTTTTTTCACTCTCTGATTTATGGACAATCGTCTAATTACGTGTTCCCGGCAGATCCAGAAAATACACGAGGTGCAGATCTCCAGCGAAAGCTCGAAATGCTGAACTCCTCGATGGATCAAGAGGCACGTGCCGAGCAAGCGCGGAGGCAGATCCTTTATAACTTCGGACACTGTGAGTCATTACTCTTGTGAATGAGAGTCAAAGTTTCGTTCGAGATTATATTGCGAGGATCAGGCGCAGTTAATCAGAGGACATAAGCAAGGGGGCGATTTATTCATAATTCAATGAGAGCCAAAACAAAACACGCATCACATCATTCTCATACCAAGGGAGGGGCAGTGGATAATTCACTTTAATCTTTCTCAACTCCACTTTCCTTCCCCGAAGTTGCCGCTCCGACAACTTCAGTAGCGAAGTGGCAAAACGGTTCAAGTTTTTTCTACTGTTGGCCAGTTTTCAATGAATATCTCGGAATCTAAGACAGATAGCGAATTTTTTGTTATGAACTTTTTTGCGGAGCGAATCGAGAGCTACGAAAAAGGTCATTATGAAAAATTCGCCATGTTCCTTAGATTCGGAGATATGCCTCAAAAACCGGTTTACCGCTTCGTTACTTTCTACTAGAGCTGTTCATACTTCTGGAGTTGTTGAAAAACCCTGATGGAAAATTATAATTCGACGAGGTTTACTCTCAAACATTCGAGTTGAATATGCTTTACAATTTTTCATTCTAATTGTTCCACGTAAAATTTGCCTGATCGATTTCTCATGTACAGCTGGCTACTCCGAGGATTCTGATTATACATCAGATCTGAATTATCCAGTGGGGGGTCAAGGTGCAAACAGTTCAGCATCCCAATTTCGTGCAGCGGCAAATCAACTTGCAACACCCCAACGATCACTGGAGACGTCTCGAGAGAATAGCTATGAACGTGACGATCATCAGGTATCATTCAAGCTTTTTTAATTTTTTTTCTTGATTTTTTGCTTTGACACATTCATCCAAAAAACAAGTTTTATTTTGAGACTTACAATATTAAATTGAGACTGTTTAATGTCAATTTTTTCTTGAAGAAAAATTTCCAGTTTAAAAAGTTTTCGAGTTTCAAAAGTCTTGAATTGAAATCGCAGAGTCTAAAATTGAGACTAAGAATTTTAGGCTTTAAATTAAGACTTGAAAATCTTATTTTAATATCTTTAAAATCCGAAAATAAGGTCTCACGTTTTTGAATGGATTTTCACCTCTCACGCTTTCCAGATTTCGGCGGGAACTGCGAATCGGATGGGTGGAATTTATGGATATGGTGGTAGAGGACACAGTCCAAGATATGAGCAGCCTTGTCCTGACCAAGGTCCCCTGCCTCGAGTGTTGCCTCAAGCCAGTGGAGAGTCTTCCGAGCCATTATTTTATAACAGCAGACCAAGACATTACAAAGAGTATAGGTAATGGCCAATATCCTCTCAGTTATGTACTTCACCTTGGAAATTTACAGACCATGATTAACTTCTACTTTCCCCCTATTTTTTCTTTCATTTTTATCAATCTCTTGAATATAAATAACGCCTTGTCCACCTAAAAATTACCCAACACTTTTTTTTATATCTTCTACATGGAAAACAGAAGGCGAAAACACACTTGGGATTACGAGGACAGGTACGATGGTGTCGTTGAATTTTAATACTCATCCGCCATATCATTCCAAATCATATTCATAAAGGAATTGACATTGCACCATTCAATGAGTTATCAGATTGACACAGCCATTTGAACCTGGGATTAGCGATAACCCAAGTCATCATACATACACTCGTATAGGCAGGGCAATCCAGCTTTCCAGTTTTCTGCGGTAGTTTAAAAAAATATTTTGAAAAATCGCAAAGCGCCACCAAAACATCGAGTTACATTTTCCAAACGGAGAAAATCTCTTGAAATTCATGTGCCATCACCATAAACGCGCGAATTGCAGATGAATTTTTCTAAGAAAAATATCTCCATGCATCAACACAATTGCGAAACGATAAAATGATTCAAATAGATTTTGACTACTGGACGGTTTTCGGTGAATATCTTGGAATGTAAGGGAGACAGCAAAATTTTCTTCATGACCTTTTTTGTAGGGCTAATTGAGGGCTACAAAAAAGGTCATGACGAAAATTTCGTTATCTCCCTTAGATTCGGAGATACTCCTCGAAAACAGAGCTGAGAGTTAACTCGACTTGAACCATTTTATCGTTTAGCCTCAGAATAATTTCCTCTTCCCCTACTAATGATGAATGTCTTTGCAGTCAAGATGGCTGGTATAGTGAGGGCTACGACTACCAAGGGCCGAGGATCGATGACACCCGAATATGCAGTGATAACGAGTTTTATCCGAGTATCAACACAAGTTACAAAAGAAAAGGTTCGTAAAATTTGATTTTGGTTTATTGAATAACTAAAGTATAATATTCAAGGCGAATATTATAATTTGGGATCATTTTTCACTCGATTATCGTAATTTGGTTCACGGGGCAAAATGGGATTGTTGAAAATTCGAAAAATACTGAAAATTGTTATTTTACCACTTTTGTTTTCAACAGTTTTTTTATCAATATCTGGAAGATTAGTGGAGATACGACCATTTTACACGGTTTCTGTTCCATAAATTCTCATGAATTTCCTAGAACAGGTTCTATACTGCGATTTCATATTTATTTCATATCTCGAAAACGATTGGAAATGCTGCACTTGGTCACTGAGTTTTGTACACTTATTATCCGTTTTTAATAAATTATTTTCCCACGTTTCAGTAATTCCATCAGAGATCAATAAATGGGATAATCAATAAAATTGGATTATCCCGTTTTACGCGTCCTATTCCATTTTGCCCAACCCTCCCCTACGTTGTCAGCTAAAATAAATGAATAAATTAGATAAATAACATTAAAATCCATAAAATAGAGTAAATAAAATTGAAATACGTTGTGTCGGGTAGTTCCACACAGGAGGCCATCGCTGGAGCGTCAAACAACTCTCTACGATGAGATGTATTACGGAACGGACACGTATATGAACGATCTGAGTGCATCAGAAATGAGCGCCACATATCCGGAATACAAGGCGAATAACAAATCGGATGATTATTACAATAATATAACCAGTTATGCCTACGAAGCCGAAAGGTATGGCCTAAAAAATAACATATTAATGAAAAAATGAAATTTTGTTGACTCATTTTTTCAAATAATCTATCAATGCATCAATGATTTATCAGGTACGATCAAGACGATGAGGACAGACAGTGGGACAGCGGAGGAAGATCCTATGCGAGAGCCAACGTACACAAGCAAAACAATAGAAATCGAAAGACATTACCCCAGAGACCGGCATCATCCATTGGCATCCAAAGACCGAATTATCGTCCGACAGTAACGCGGCAACAGAGCTATGGATCTGATGAAGCTGATGAAAGGTATTCTATTTTGACAATCATTTCAGTAGTGAAGCGATAGAAGGGTTCAAAGGGTTCGAATGTAAATGAGATAACGAAATTTTTGGGAAGACCTTGTTTGGTTGTTGTTCCAGGATAGGCCGGAAAATAATTAGAATTGATTTAAAAAAATTAACCACGCATGAAAAAATTCAATAGAAAACCTAGCGAATTCGCTAGAAAATTCTATTGAAAAATTCTATTTGTTGGTTGCACTGATTCTACTGGATATTCGATAAGGAAAAGTCAATAGAATTCGAATTTCTGTTTGGAATTTTCCCCTGAAATTTTTTCTATAAGAATGCTTGGGCATAAATTTTCCAAGTTTTTTCCACTCGAATTCTGTATTATCAATTATTTAATTATTTTCCAAATGTCAATGAAGACAGGTAAACCTTAATTATCTTAAGACACAACTTCTCTTAATATTATTAATCTAATGATTGACGCCTCGCCCCTCAATTCTGTTTTAGTATCCAAAATTCCCATTGGCGCAGGAGCTACCACCCCCAGGCTCGTTCAGCCTTCCCCCAAGACGGAACCGGCACTGGAAAGAAACTCCCCCCAACCCCCTCAAAATCCAGCAATTCAACGGTGGGAAGGAAGCCCCTGTCATTGCCAGCGACCCCAGGTCGCCAGTTACCCCGCACCTACGCCTCATCAGTCGAGGACTATTACACCCAAAATTACAATGAAGACTTCAATTATGCGTATCAAAGTAGCCAGGAGCACCTGCAGGACAATTACTTGGAAGATATTCATAAAAATCCCGAGTCCTCAATTCCTCGTGAACAAGTGGCCGTGCACGACAATCAGTTTGTGCCAGATTACATGACAGACACGACTCATCAATATTCACAGGAGTTTATGGATTCACAAGAGGTCTACAGTGACACCCCCTACATAGATAATTCATACACGAATGATTACCAGGATATTTACACATCTGCAGCATCAGCACCACTCACTAACAAATCAATGCATTATGATACTTATCAAGAAAGCACATATCCAAGGACTAGTGAATCGATAGTTCATCAGTACGGTAACAGTAGTGAAAAAATGGAGATTGAGGAGAACTATCATGCACCTCAGTACGATAAAAAAAGTATGATTGAATCGTATGAAGAGCCGTCCAAGCACGATATTCATCATGATTCTCACGCGGACTCATCATTCCCCAAGGAGAACTCATTCGGCGACTCTTGCCAGCAGAATTCATCGCTTGCATCGTACCAGCAGGATTCTTTTCCAGAATCATACACAGACTCATATAAGGATAACGATAACTATCACGATTCGTATGAACAGGACAATAATCTTGAATCACACGATTACCCAGCACCAATATGCACTAGTGCTTACGATACGGAAATTGTCACGTCTGTTAACGATCAACGATACATACAGGATAATTACGACAACACTTACAATATTCCATCGAGCACATGCCAGCAGTCGTACAGTGAATACAGCGATAATCGTGCCCAGGTTGTGCCGAGCACAACTCAAGCTGATTACCATCAAGAGTCATTCAACAATCAGCAAAACAATTCGATACACTATCCAGTGTCGTATGACCAAGAGAATGTCTCAATGGAATACAAAAACGGTTACAATGATGAAAATTATACGAATTATGAGGAATCTTATCATTCGTCATATCAGGAGTCATTCAAAAATAATTACGAAAATATCATTAATGAAAGACAAACAAATGAAGTGCCTGAATTATCGGTAACAACTCCACGAGGACAAACTAGAACCAATGGGTATCAGTCCAACAGTGAGTCCGAGTATTTTTATCCGAGTGAAGAGGATCGCGATGGTGCACCGCTGACTACATCGAGGAAGAAAAAATTGGGTAACCGTGATGTTAGTCCACTACTCCAGCAGAATACCGATTCGTTGGAGTCTAGAGATGACGAGCTGAAGGATTCATTTGAGACAGCAGTGAGTTCGGTAACTAGTAGTCAGCCGAGAAAGGGTCTCAGTGAATACTCAACAGCTGGTGAGTCAAGTCCAGTTGCCCCTATGCTCGTTGAAACTCCAACATCTGCGCAATCACCAGCTGTAACAATGGCTAATCATATCACTGCCCCTGATGTCGCAGTTAATGTCACAACTACTGCGATGATACATTCAAACATTACGACTAATGGAAAAAAATCACTGGCGAGAACAGAGTCATATCTCGATGATAATTATCAGGGTACAGAGGATGATGAGTACATGGAGGTCTTCCCTATTGGACTACAGAGAAAAGATTCTCAATTATCACAGCAGAGTCAGCACTCCAATTACTCGCAGAAACCAAAATTGACGAGAGGCGATTCTTATGCGTCTGATTACTACGACGAGACTTATGATGAAAGTAGGAGAGGCTCGTTTGAGGCTGATTCTAAGTCAGAATTGAGTAGGAAAAATTCTTATCAGCAGCAGGACTCGAGTAGAGGTGGCTCGTTGTACGGGAAAAGTATAACTAAACCCCAGGCCATATCCAGAGCGGAGAGTTATCAGCGGGGCTACTTTAAAGATCAGGACTCGATTGATGAGACCGAGATTGTCCTGAGCAGTGCCATCAACGGAGAATACAAAATGCGAGATGAAACGTTGGAGAGGTTTGTTTTTTTTCTCTATCAATTTTTTTTAATTACACTGAAATACACTTTTAAACGTTTAGGTCTGAATTTTTTGTGCCGAATTTTGGAAATTTTTATCGTGTTCAATTTCTGTTGAAGATAAAATACTAAAATACATGATTTTTCAGTTCAATTATTCCGTGAAAATTCGGGAAAATTAGGAAAATTTGGGGAAATTTTGATGTAACTCATTAAAACTCATGAATTTCTATGAATTCTACCCAAAACTTGGAATTTCATACCCATCTTTCCCTTAAATCGGATTCAATGTCACTCTCATGAGAATACCTACCATATTTTCCATGAAATTTCGAAAAATTTCTAACAGTGTATGAATTCAATACCAAAATGATAAAATTAAACTGATTTAGCCCTGACGTGAGTTTTCGAGGAATATCTCCGAACCTGAGGGAGATAGCGAAATTTTCATCAGAATCTTTTTTGTAGAGCGAAGTGAGGGCTACAAAAAAGGTCATGACAAAAATTTTGCCATCTCCCTCAGGATTCGAGATATTCATTGACAAATGGCCGATAGTCGAAATCGACTTAATTACTGATAACAAAAATTGATAACAGGTATGAACGAGGTGAAGAGGCACTTGCTCAAGGATCAAGGGAAAATTCCTTGGTCGAACCTTACAAGAGTACCCCGCCCCTGTCACGATCGGCCAGCCCGAGAGGTGATTATCAATAATTTAGTTTCTCGTCGAATGAATGGAAATAATTTCTCATTTAATAATCCCGATGATAACTGTTGAATTTTCAGGGAGCATCATAAAGCAACCATCCCTGGAGGAAAGTGTACAGATGGATACACCACCTAGAAGTCCCCCAGAACCTCCGCCGGACGAGGAACTGATGGAACTCGTCGGTGCAGCGCCTGTTCCAACTCAACTGAAGGAACGACCTGAAATGACTGCCAAGCAGCGATGGCACTGGGCCTACAATAAAATCATCATGCAGCTGACTGTAAGTACCATAAAAATAGTAAACGTTCACTTCTCCAGGGCATTTCGTGGCTCACAGCAATTTTAACTCAATAATAAAGTAAACTACTCAATTGTTCTCTTTCTGTCAATGTTTCAAGTGGTAAATTCAGTCATCAGGGCAATTTATTTCTTTTCTTTATTTATTTCTGATTATTATTTATTATAATGTCAAATATAAATTCATATATGTCTCATATATATTTTATATAAATCTTATATACATATATTCGAAGAATACATCAAATTGGCCTCCATTCTACATATTTTCTATATATTTTGCCATGTGGGCGATATTCCTTGAAGCTTAGGAGATTTCAAGCCTTGCGTATATTCAAAGAGACCGGAGAATACTGTTCTATCGCCTGTGAAGCTGTTTGATAAAATTCCTCCCTCAATGTCCCCAGCGAAGCGATGAAAGTCGATGTAAACTATTGATCAGTCTTCAATGAATATCTCAGAATCAAAGGCAGATAGCGAAATTCTTCTCATAATCTTTTTTATAGCTCTCAATTCGCTCCATAAAAAAGGTCATTACGAAAACTCGGCTATCTCCCTTAAATTCGGAGATATCCCTCGAATATTCAGCTGGAAGCCAAGTCGACGTGAGTGGTTTCGCCCCTGATTTTTCATTGCCAGCAGAATTTTTTTGATGAAAAAGTAAACGTCTCCCATGGACTAATGTAGGCCAAAGACGCGTCAACATAACCGTGAGAGCCCGACCATCGGAAGCCCCTATGCCAAGAGGTCTGTGAGATTATCACGTTCCCCTCAAGGTCTATTTCCACATCCGTTATTCAAATTTATCTGTCGCTTTTTAGTTCGAATCGCTCATGTACAACACCACATTCTCAGTTAGATTTCACGATTAACCGTGCGCACATCGTATTAATCGAACAAATGAACAATTAATTCGTCTTTTTTCTTCAATTCATCTTTCTACAAACGAGGAATTTAATTCAGTAGCGAAGTGGTTAAACGACATAAATCAATTTTGACTATTGCCCAGTTTTCGATAAATATCTCGGAATCTAAGAGAGATGGCAAAATTTTTGTTATAACCTTTTTTGTAGAGCCGATTGAGAGCTACAACAAATGTGATTACGAAAATTTCGCTATCTCCGTTAGATTCGGAAATATTCCTCAAAAACTCAACTGGGAGATGAGTCGACTTAAACCGATTTACCACTTGGCCACTGAATTCTCCGAGGATTGAATTTTTTTCGTGTTGTCCCGAAACCGCAGAGAATCATCATCCCATTTTCGTTGAAAAAGAATATTCCCACAGGCCTTAAGCCAACTGACCCCCCAGGGCTTGCTACAGGGCTCTTAGTGCTGAGTTAAGTGGAAAAACCGGCAAGCGGTCTTGCAAGCTTCAGCCGGCGAAAGCTCGCGTACTCTCATCACTTCGAATTCAGTCAGTAAACCAGCTCGATGAGCCTGCGAATCTCTCCCCCACGATTTGCGTGCTTTCCGATATTTTTAATTGCCATTAGTGGTTGATTAACACCTATTTAACTCGTGGACACTGTTCGTGTATCAACAGGCGGTAGTGCCAGGTTGTTTTTACTATCAAACCATTGTACTGCGATAAGAAGTAGGCCGGATGCCGGTTACCAACGATAAACGTTCTCCAGTTTGTTGCGTCGTGCAGTACAACAACGTCTTTATAATGATTAACAGTACGTTGGGAGGAAAAAATAACGTGCAGTGATGTTCGTGATAAAATTTTCCGAGTGAAGAATCCGCCGGGTGAAATGCTCCGATAGACCAAGACTGATAGGAAAAGACAGAGAAAATCAATCACAATGGATATTCGTGAAAAACCGACCGAATGGGCACTTCTTTTCCCGTTAAAGGCGGGTTTATTCGCCGTGAAGACCTCGATATCATCGCGGACAATCAATCGAGGAAGGGAGGACGTCTTGGATGGAAAGGAAGCGCGAATGAGGAGTAAAATGCGACGGGGCTCGTCTTTATCGGATTTGGACAAGCTCCACCGAAAATCAAATCAGCCCGATGCTGCTGGATCGATGAAAAATTGTTTCGAATCGCTTCCACAATCGCCGGCATTATCACGCGCCAATTTACAATTGAGTAGTGCTCAGGTGCGGGGGAGCATCGGTGATTTAATGAATATGAAAAAGTATGGCGATTCAAATTGGAGTGTTGAGAGTGAGAGTTTGATTGCTAAATTCATTCCGCTGAGCACGGTGACGTCGCAACAGAAATGCTCACCGACGGAAAGAGGTGATGACGATAGTGCGGACAAGAGTTGTGTAGAAACGGAAACACCTGAACTGCTCTCGTGTGCACGGAGAATTAGAAAACTCAGTAGACTCATCAAAAGCCAACGTCGGGCTGAAGTCATAAATTCTTGGACGTCAAGCGAAAAAATCGTAAGTTTCGTACTGCCAGGGGATGCGAAGTAAAACGATTTGAGTCGACTTAACGGTTAACGAGGAATATCTTTGAATCTAAGGGAGATAGCGAAATTTACATGATTACCTTTTATGTAGAGCGAATTGAGGGCTATAAAAAAGGTCATGATGAAAATTTTGCTATCGGCCTTGGATTGGGAGATATTCCTCAAAAACTCAGCTGATATCGATTTCCACTATTGGTCAGGTTTCAGTACATATCTCGGAATCTAAGGGAGATAGCAAAATTTTTGTCATAACGTTTTTTGTAGAGCGAATTGAGGGCTACAAGAAAGGTCATGACAAAATTTTTGATATCTGCCTTAGATTTCGAGATATTCATTAAAAACTGACAATAGTCGAAAATGATTTGAACCGTTTTACCTCTTCGCTACTGCATTATGAACAGTAGACGAAATATCTAAAAACTGCGCTGTCGATATCAGGGAAAATATGTGGAATACATAAACAACTACTGTTGTCATAGGAAAAAAAAATTGGCACAGCCGGAGATCTAACCGGTGGCGCGTCCTTGTAAATCCCACGAAAATGAAACTTCAACGGGAAAATATTGAGAGAGGAATAATCACGAGTAAAAATAGAATGACGAAATGGGTGTCGAAGGAAAAATATCTGAAAGTCTTTGGAGAAAAAAATTATTAGAAATGACCCACATAATAGCGAACTCCCCCTCTCATATATCAAAAGGTGTCAGCCTGCAGTCGCCTTGCGTGCCACCCCCTTGACCAAACGAAAATCTTCATTTTTTACTCGAATAAAATCGTTGTGCCTGCCTCTCCCTAATTTTCAATGAAATCTACTTTCCGCTGGTGTTGAACAGGGAACTTGCATGATTTTTTTAATTTGTTGTGCCCCACATTCGGTCAATTGCGTTATTGTTGAATATTTGGACATATCACGCACGAAAAAATTTAATAGAAAAACCCATCGGATTCGTTGGAAAATTCTATTGAATTTCAAGTAAACTTTCTATTAGTTTTTGGCTGATTCTATTGACATGGTCAATAGAAAACATTCAGTAGAAAAAGTCAACAGAATTCAATTTTTCTATATAACTTATTCTTTTCATGTATTTTCTATAGAATTTAGAAATTAGATTCAAATTTTCCAAGTTTTTTCATTCTATTTTTCTTTTCTTCTCACCAAAAAAATCAAACGACATTAAAATTACATTTTCCACAGAATTATTATTTTTTTAAACATTCGTTGTTTATAAGTAAATAATTGAAATTGCTGAATTTTTCGGAAACCTTGTTGTTTAGACATGAAATCGATCTCTGATAAAATTCTAAAAATGAATAAATTTTATACGACTCCAAACAAATGATTTTTATACTGGAAAATCGATTAATTTTCAAAAACTGCAATTTTTAAGTTATTTCACCAATTTTCCTCCAGAAGTCAACTTTCAAATTTTTTTTTCATATTAAAAAAAACTTTCTAACAGTTTAAGATCGAGATTGAAATTCGACCTGCGACATTTAATTAATAAAGTCAGAATTGAATATATCGGTCGATAAAATATTTTGAATTTAAAACCACTATAAAATACCTAGACACTATTTTTCCAGAATTCTTTTTAATCAGCTCTTTATGGACTACGTAGAATAGGCAAATAGGGAGATTAGGGAAAACTGAAATTCATGCCAGATCCCTATTAGGGTCATCTTTGAATTTTAACGTATTTATGACGGCTTATCGACAAATGCAAAACGGAAATTATGAATTTTTCAATTCCCCGTGGCAAACCATCAATATTCATGAGTTTTCGTAAACATTTGTGTGTTTCAGGTGAGTAATAACTTTAATATATTTCCGGAATTAAGGGGATGCTTGTACTTGCTGAAGCAATGATCGATGGTAGGTGAGTAATGCTTACACAGTTTTCCGCCAATGCTCTGGCTCTTTTAAAAATAATATAGATCAACGAAATATTGAAATTTCATGTTTTTTTATTGGTAAGTATCAACGTTGATGGGTTATCCACAAAGGATGTGGTTCCATAATTTGTTGGCAGTGATTTTGCTGACTGAAAAAAGCCTAAATATGGCACATTGGCTTCGGGTGAAAAAAATTTTTTTTTTATTTCTGCATTTCCCGTGCAAGTGAGGGGCGCAATGGCATAAGGGGGACCAGAAAATACGGAATCAGCGTTCACCCGGCGGAGAAATTCGATTTTGGCGAAAGTCGACTTTCCCCCCGAAAAAAGCCTAAATATGGCAC
>NW_021681197.1:15791-32380 GCF_001412515.2 Diachasma alloeum | reverse complement strand
CCCGAAAAAAGCCTAAATATGGCACATTGGCTTCGGGTGAAAAAAAATTTTTTTTTATTTCTGCATTTCTGGCGCCTCCGAGTGTTTCATTAGCATCAGAAACGTTAATCATTATAAAAATGAAGGACTGTAATCGAAACTAACTTTCATTTTTGAGGTCTTGCAGAGGCTCGAATAAGCCTTGGCGTACTGAGCCTCAATACTCAAAGCCTGGGCTAGGCCTGAATTGAACCTCGGCAATGGGAGATGAGTCCACTTGAACCGTTTTACCACTTCGCTGCTGAATTCTTTGCACGGAGAAAATTATTTCGCGAATTCCACCGACTAGTTGTTGAAATTGAACAACTACTTAATTAAAAATCAGAAAAAGATTTTTCAATTTCATTCCACAACCATTTGTTAAATTTGGAATCGTCGATTTTTTGATGGGACAAATTTAACAAGGAATTGTAGATTACAGCGAAAATATCTTCTAGGGGAGACATTGATCGACTGTCAAGATATAAATGATTGCGGGATTGTTTCCAAATGTATGTCAAAGTTGACTGCATGAAATTGAAAAATCTCCCTGAATTTTAATGAATCAGCTGTTGAATTTCGTCAACTAGTTGTTGAAATTCACCAAATAATTTATTCCGTGGGACAGTTTTTTTTTCATTGCTCTTAATAAATGGCCGTATAATGTCACTAGATTCAAATCTTTTCAGAACAAGGAATGAATCTGTGGTGACCGGCGTCGACAATTGCTAAATTTCCCGGGATTCCCCTGAAAACTAGAATAATTCGAAATAAGTTGACCATCGCGAATATTAAATCTCGACTCCACCGGAAATCAATAAACAGGCAGTCCTAATACAGTGCATAAATGCTGTTGTTAAGTCGCACATGCGATACGTAGACAACAGATGTTACGATGAGAAATTGTTGATGTTTGGGAGCAGTGAAATGCCGAGGATGATGGCATATGAGGCTTGGACGGTTGGAACTCAGTGAACGCACAGTAGAATGGGAAAATTGTGGTGAACGAGAGAGGCTGTAGAGGGGGTTCCACAGGAAGTAGACTGGCCGAGAGCGACGACGAAATGCTGGGAACCCCCTGTGGAAAATCAATATAGTGGCACGGTTGCTTGAGCATGGCGCGTGGCAGTTCAACCGAGTGTCATTATTTTTTTACCATCTTTCGTATAATCCAATCTGCCCAATCGAGCTCATTCGATTTATCCTTCCAATCTCCTCGTCTTCCACTCAATATTTCATTTTATGGAGTTGAGGGCCGTGCGACAGCTCCCAATATCTAAATAATTCACGCTCTCCAGTCTGAATGAAGTAAAATGTAACACATTGTTGTGACTTGATGGGGTCAATTAGAATGCCAATTGCCGGCTCAAGATGACCGATAGCGCATTTCCGTAACTGATTGACGAAATAAATGCGCAATTCCGTTGGTAGAGTTGGCAAGAAATTGCAATGCCCCCGGGAAATTTCTCGGTGAAAATGAAAAAGTGGAGAAAAGAAATTGATTATGGGGGAATTTGAACGATTGTGTCAACACGAAAAATAAGGCACCCTCATGACTACGTACCTGCTACGCTTCCCAACGCTTGCGCAATTCTGTCTCAATGGCGGTGCCGTTTGTCGGTTTATCTATGGTGGGGTTGAAAAACCAAGGTGTAGCAGAGAATACGCGAGTAAAAGCACGGAGAGAAGGGGGTCACGAATTAGTAGCGAGGGTACACGTTGTGCCAGCCAACAGTAGCAAATGCCGTGCTACACCGTGGCTGCGCATACCATGACCTGTGTTATTTGTGAATTTTCGAGTGTTAGTCATTGCCGGTAGTCATCAACTACTGGAAAATAAAAAATTACATTAATTCATCCGCAATTCTTCCCAGTTGATAAATAAGTAAATTCAAATTATTTTCCATTTTTGGGGTGTGAAGAATGTCAGATTCTTCCAAAGTCCACGAAATGTCACAGGCTCGAGATTCAGTGACAAGTATTCAGAGTGTGATATATAGCGTAGAAAATTTGTGCAGTGGACCGGACAATTCGGATGCGAATACACTGAAATCCAAAGGATAATACAGCTGCGTCAGTAATAATTCAGTTTTCGAGAGGCGAAAATAAAGAAAACTCGGGGAATATATATTTTTTCGCAACGAGCGAAGGAGAGATGAGAGCAGACGGGAGCGAAGAAGGAGGAGAGAGAGGGGAATGTTGCTAGGTTGCTGTCAGAAAGTTTCCAGGAAAAGTGGGAAAATCGATCTTGCCCTCGCAAATACATCCCTGTATGTCTGGCGAGATGATTTCCACCTACTTGCTTGTTTCTCTTGATAATAACAATTTGCAGTAAATGTCACAGTGAGCATTCGCAGCTCAGCAATCGCGTTATTCTCGTGTTTCTTAGCACATGAGTTGAGGTAAGCCCGAGAGGCGATAACGAGAATATGAGCAAGATCGAGTTTTTCTTTTTGCCATAAGTGGTGTTTAGCGAGGCGTGGGGTTGGCATGGGACGTGTACTGCGTAGTGAAATGTCGAATCGCTCGATATTGAAGTTGTATATTACAGGCATGAACGCAATAATTCATTTAATAGTTGTTATTTAGGTCGTTTTAATCCTCTCAATATGTCGCCAGCGGACTTGAGTAAATTTTCACTCAATTCGTGCTTCTCTCACCCTCTCTCTCTCTCTCTCTCTCTCTCTCTCTCTCTCGCGTTCGTGAGGACATTGTTCTCATGAAGCGTCGATGCCAACAAAATTTTTTTTCCTCAGTCTGCTTGTACGATGAAGCGCATCTTGGCTGGCAGGACGACACACCACAAGAGGAATGAAAAGACCAACAGGAAGCCCTTGAATACGCGTCCAATTTTCGAGGGTGACTCCAGTCGTCCACACGTACATCGTCTCATTGACGAGAAAAAAGCCAACCTCGAAAGGCAGATGTAGAGCTAGGGAAAAAATTGTGAATGGAGCAAGTGCCATGTGTATGATGGATCTATATATGACAAGATGGAGTGCAGCGCAAAGGAGAAATTCTGAATAGGGGATGATACCGTGACGGTATCTCATCCACGTCCACATCTAAAGCTTTTTCCTCTGTCGATGGAAGTGGGAAAAATCGTTGTTTCGAAGATCCGATATGATAATGACAAAGTTTAACAAATAATAGTAATGATACCAGTAACTATAGTAATTATAGACATTATTGAACGGAAGTGAAATCAAATAATCCTCCATAGAAAGTTATTCTCAAATACTTGAATTTTATTGGAAACCGTTTGCAGGAATTTATGCAATCTAATTATCGCAGGGAGACTTGACGACCAATCGAATACTGTCAATTATTAGAATATTGTACGATTAAGGATAACGTCTTGCGTAAAAAAAACATAGCAATATCAGTCGTTGAATCATAGATGTTTGCTGTGATGTAAAAATTATCTGGATCTTTAAATTATGTAATAATTCACGAATTAAACAACGAATGTGTTATTAAAAGTGGTGGCAAGGGGAAAATAATAACCGAAACGTAATGAATTTTAAGAAAAATTGAGTGTTTTTAACGGCCTATTAAACGGAGAATAATGTGAAAAGCATTGTGAGTTTATTGGTCGAATGTGTTGTTTGTGTGGTACCTGATGAATTATCAATTACGAATTAGACAGTTACCAATTGTTGAGTTGGATATTCAACTAGCTATATTATTGGGATTCGTCAAGGTGAGTAATATGAAAATTTTCTAGGAATTAATGTTATGAATATTCAGTAGTATATCTTTCTCTGTTTAATCATTTTCCATGATATTGTTCGGTCTTTTTATGATATGAGTAGCGAAGCGGTGTAACGGTTCAAGTCAATTTCGACTATTGCTCGGTTTTCAATGAATATCTCGGAATCGAAGGCAGATAGCATAATTCTTGTCAAAACCTTTTTTGTAGAGCAAATTAAGGGCTACAAAAAAGGTCATTACAACAATTTCGCTACCTCCCTTAGATTCCGAGATATTCATTAGAAACTGACCAATAGTCAAAATTGAGTTCAGCTGAGTTGTTCGGGAATATCTCCGAATCTAAGGGAAATAGCGAAATTTTCGTCATGACCTTTTTTGTAGGTCTCTATTCGCTCTACAAAAAAGGTTATAATAAAAATTTTGCTATCTCCCTTAGATTCCGAGGTATTGATTGAAAACCGACGAATAGTCGAAATCGACTTGAACCGTTTAACCGCTTTGCTGCTGACTTGTGGTTTAACCAATCGCGGATGTAGACAAGCAAAGCTTGGTCCAGCTGTTGGGACAATTCCAACATAGGGTAGTGCCAAATATCTCGTGTGGCAATAGTCCCCCCTCCCGTGACTCCGATCCTAGCTAACATCCTTGAGTCCTTCCTACAGGGGGATCATTTAATTTTTTTTCAATTCCAATTTTCCGACCCGAAATCCTCGTACATCATCTCATCATACTCTCCCAATCATCAATTCAGTAGCGAAGCGGTAGAACGAGTCAACTCGACTTGACTTTTAGCTGAGTTTTCGGGGAATATCTCCGAATCTAAGGGAAATAGCGAAATTTTCGTCATGACCTTTTTTGTAGGTCTCTATTCCCTCTACAAAAAAGGTTCTAACAAAAATTTTGCTATCTGCTTTAGATTCCCCGATATCGAACCATTTTGCCGTGTCGCCACTGAATTTTCAGTTATTTTTCCCCTAATTTTGTAGATTGAACTTGACTAATTCCCACGAATTGCACAATTTCGAAATATTCGGTGCATCATTTTGAAGTTGTACATTTCGTGATTTACTTCCCTTTCATTACATAATGAAAAGATAACAGTAACATGGAAACTGATTCAATTAAAAATATTCCAGTCCTTTAAAATGTATTCTTTTTCCTGATTACAGATTCCTGTGACAACATAAATTTCAAGTTACTCGTGTGAGCGTACGTTAATTACCAATTACAATTGGTGCATTTCCAAGGGAACAGATGATTTAAGGGCAGCGCTACAAAGTGAAAAACGGATATTACAAATTCAGTAAAAGACAAAATGAAAATGTTATTTCTAGTTAGTCCAGTGAATATTCATCGTCGGTTGTGTGAGTGATATAAATTTGGACCGTCCGCTATGTTTTTTCTACTTAAAAAAACACCGGAAACAACAGAATAGTGGAATCAGTTGTGTGAATTCCTCTGGAAGCGACAAAACGCCGCTGATAATCTTGTTATCGAACAATAGAATATTGCGTCGCGACGAGATGTTGATTAACGACATAGAATTAATATCTTGTGATATGAACGAGTGAAGTGGAAACATAGACTAGACATGGATTCAACGAGACTCGGTGGTCCTACATCGGAAAGTGCTGAGACAGAGCATGGTACGACAGTGCCAAGCTACACAACAAGTCTCACGGGTGATGGTAACGTCGATTACATTATCAGTGATTACATGGAGAGACTGGGAGAGCGTTTGAATATTCTCGAAACGGAATTGAAATATGCTTGGAGAGCACTGGACCTCCTCAGCCAAGAATACATAAAGATGTGGGAGAGATTGGAAAAACTTGAGGGTCTATTGTACGAACAGCAGACAGTAATCAGTCAGTTGATTGAATTCTACGCGAGTACTGGTGACAACGAAAATAGTAGTAATATTGTTGCTGAAACATTGATGAGACAGCAGGGTTCAGTTGGTGAATTGGACGCGATTGCCAAGAGTCTTGGGCCAGCAATGGGAATCGAGGAGACAAGTGTATTGAGGGAGAAACTTGCGCAACAGGAGCTCGCGAGAATGCATGGTTTAGTGCAGAATAATAGCGGTACTGTAGCTGTTATTGGGGATATGAATAGAGCCAGTGGGAGACAACATTTGGACGCCCTCGAGACGCTAGAAGAAGAGTCCAATCTACCGGATGAGGCATTCTATCGAAGTCTCAATAATGCCTACAGAGAAGATCTCATTTGCGGTGAGACATCTAGATCCAGTTCTCAGTTGGGAATGATATGGGAGGAGGCCGAAGATGTTGAAGATTCAAATGGAAAGAAGGATACGGAAATGGGGGTGTTTGGGGGAAAATCTAGTGCCGATAATGATGATATCGTCAACGAAACCCCGAGTATGCAGACAGAGGAATTTACTAAGGACGAGCTTGATGATATACAGCTACAGCAGCGAACAATGGACGATGCTGATGAAGAGGGGGAAATATTTAGCGCTGCTGATTACAAGAGTTATCGTGGAAATACACCGTGCGTCAGTGAGCAAGATCTCGCGCAATTATCAAAGCTCAGTTCTCTCGATCAAGTTGCCCTTGATCAACTTCATACTATCGATAAGTTAACAAGCAGACTGCAAAAAGACTCACAAGAGCTTATTGAGCTCAATAGTAGACTCATAGAATCACCCAAAGGTCCATATAGTTCAGAGGCTGAATCTAAATTGGTGGAAGAAGCAAACAGCATAGATGAGCAAATAAGAAAAATTTACGCTGAGACTGATGTTGATAATTGGACATACTCCAAGAGTCCTGGGTCAACTGGCCGATCTATTTCAAGAGTTAGTACTGACAGTGGATTAGCAACTGATGGTGATTTCACTGCTAGATCCATATCACCAAGACTGAATACTCCAAAGTCTCATATTGACTCAATAGGATCTACATACACATCACCTAGAATTGGCTATACAGGTTCATCATTAGAAAAAAGTCCCGAGCCGGTAGTTTCATTACCCATAGATCCTGGCAATTTTGCGAAAGGTTACGCTGAAAATAAAGAGCTCACAGATTTAATGGCTGAAAGCCTCGTTCCCATCACCTGCACATCGCCAACTATTTTCGGTGTTAAAACCGATAAATTACCATCGCCCACATTATCGGCAGGAAGTGTACAGAGTATTCACAGTGTACAAAGTCTGCGAACTCGTCGCGACGGTTATTTCGATGGTTCAGCTAGACTGAATTTAGAATTTTCAGAAACAAGAACGCCTCCAAGCTCTCCCCCGCCACCAGCACCTAGAGATCCTGCCGATGCATTCCTCATGTCCACCGGGACAGATCAACATGACATAAAAACTACTGGAAAAATTGAACAAGACAGATTGAGTCCTCACTCACCCAAGTCACCAAAAGTTTCCCCAAAACAAACAGCTAAAGTTGTTGGTTCCAGTATTAACATTATGAATGCAAAATCAGACTCTGGTTTATCTTCTATGAGCGGTTGGAGTAGCCTTGACAAGTCACCGGGCTCACCAAAAACTTCTCTCGCTAAAATATTCACGCCTTATTCGTTGGAACAAACAAGGCCTAATTTGATCAATGATAATAAGCCATTGAGATCCAGTCCGATTCCGCCGGGCTCAGATAAATCGGGAGTGACGACGAGTGCACCAACCATCATTCAGGAGCCCTTATATGACACACCCGAGGGCAGAGACACATTGAATAATCTCACGGGCTCTGCGTACGCAGCCAAATCTGCAAATCACTCGTCTCATCTGTACTCAACAAAATCACCAGATGCCAAGGACGACTACAATATTGTACCTCCTCCAGCGCCTAGTCCAGCTGCTGCTGTGAGTCCCAAAAAACGTCTGAGAACACAGAGTCTTCAACATACTTATGACTCTGTCCCTCCCGGCACGATGGATTTCCTCTATGGCCAAGAGCAGCCAGCCATCTACTCAGTTGCGGGAAGTAATCGTCAAAATGTCATTACTGGATTGTACACGAGTGGATCAACTACTAGCGGTGCATACGGATCGAGAATAACGAGCACCGATCAATTTTACAACGACGAAGAAGCAGATCAATGTAGGGCTAGTTATCCAGAATCTTACAGCGCCCTTCAGTACGCAGAATCTTCCTTGGGTCAGGGACGAAAACCAACAAGAGCAATGTCCTTCGGCGAAGGAATAAGTAATCACGAGAATTATAAAGCATCTGTTTACAAGAATATGTTCATCACTGGTCACATTACAGACGCCCTCTCTTATTATCCAACGTCAGTGAACCTTCCGTGCACAGAGCCTAATGAAATTCCTTGGCTCAATACAATGGAATCTCAAATACCTCATGACTCCACATCTTCGAGTATAAGATCCTTGACTTCTGATGGCAGCTATACCCAAAGTCCATACACCGAGAGGAGATATCCACAGCCTCCCACCTACATTGGCCATCAATATCATCACCCTTACACCTCCCAGCAGTATCCGCAGACTTATCAGCAGCAGTATCAACCTTACAATCAAAGGTTACAAAGTTCGGAGAGCGTTCAGCTGACCGACCATCATTACCAAAAGCAATGGCAGAGAGAGCACCATCAATATTTACACGAGCAAGATTCATCTAGGCCAACTAGCGCACAATCCCAGAGTCAACAGAACAACTACTACGATGCATCAAACGTTATTGTGTCACAATCTGGTTACATCAGTATTGCTGCAGACATCAAGGAACACGAAGTTGCTAAGATGCCAAAGAAAGTTCGTCGCGGTGCATCATTAAAAAATGCGATGACATCTATGAGCCACTGGCTGCCTGATCTTCATCACTTGACAAAAAGGCACAGAAGTCAGTCTTTACCTGGTGAAGTGAAAAAAGACGATTTGGATATATCTGATCCGTCACACCAAATTCTCCCTCAAGCGAGTATTCCCGCACGGGGCCGTGGAAGACCGGGGCAAGCAGCGAGAAAGAAGAAAAAACACATTCTGGTATCAACGGTATCTGGGATTCTTCAGAAAGCCAAAAGAAAGAGCCACCACCACTCGTCATCCCTCTCTGACCCAGAGCAATCTGAGACCGAGTGGAGCAGTGGCCGACAGAGTGGCTTATCTGAGGACGAGGACAGCTTAACGTCCGATGTTAATCAAGATCCACCCTTTTTCGCTAAAGTACGAGCAAGTACAAAGAGAAAAGGACTGCCAGTATCGCAATCGGCAGAGCCCCCACCTCTACAATCCCCAAGTCAACCATTGCAGTCACCACAACAGGCTCAATTATCGAACTTCCAGCAGCAGAAAGATTATCTTCAACAGCAGATTCAGCAGCACCAAGAGCAACTTCAACAACAGGTTGCCCAAGATAATTGGCAGAAAGAGCGTGAAACGAGGTCCATCAAGCACGAAAACAGTGAGCATGATTTCTCGGAGGATAATTTGGCCGGACCTGATGACGGCCAGGAGTTCGGTTCGGGAAAGAGTACGGGATCGGGATCCGGAGGGTCAATGACAATGTTTCCAACGGTCGGTGACATTAAAAAATCGACTGGCAGTTCCGACGAAGGACCCAACGAAAAGACATCAAAACTTCCGCCTGTTACATTAATGGGCGGTGCCAGTATGGAGTTCGCTGTCTCCAGAGCTTTGGGAAAGTATCGTCAACGACAGTCTTCTACAGTATCAGACGATCAGCCAATGATTGAAGATCTTTCTGGCGATAGAAAGTCAGAAGACGATCAGATGCAAGCAGATATCAAAGAAGAAACCAATGAGGTGGAACAGCAGTCATCAATTGAGGAAAAGAACGACAAGCTGCCGAGTGCAAAGCCTCCGGAATTGGTGACAAGTCTGTCGGAGGAGGCACCAATATCAGAGGGAAGTCCATCGGCCTCCAGTACTCGAGGATACATTGGCAACAGATTCCTGCCTAGACATCAACAATCACTGGAGATCCCTTGGGGAGGATCTCGTAGTGGCGAAGGAGATGAGGATAACAGAAGCACCCACTCGTACAGAAGTACATCTAGAGTATCCTCTCGGCGTCAAAGTACGGAAGATTCAATTGATTCTGAGGATGAATGGTATTGCTACGAATTGAGAAAGCTGGAAGAAATGGAGAGACAGTCACAAATGGAGATTGAAATGGGCGAAGTACTGATCGAAGTACCAGAAGACGTTGAGCCTTATCAACCGGACGAGGACGTAAAAGAGAGAATGTCCTTCGTTTTGCGGGAACTTAAGCTGAAAGCCATATCGAAAGACAGTGAAGATTTGAAAAATGAAGATGATATCGCTCGAAGAAGTACCGGGATCAATGGAAAAATATCGGTCTCAGCGAAGGACAAGCAGTCGGAGGACGATGGAAAGCCAATTCCCAAGAAAAAAACAGCGGAAAGTATCGAAACAGTATTTGCAAGGGTCACCGACTACCACACCTGGGCACATGAAGAAGAAGCTAGGCGCGACGAAACGAGGGCTCTACTGCCGATGGATGATGAGGGCTCGTCAGGAGAAACATCAGGACCAGACAGTCCTGCCCATTCGATGGACGAGCTGGAGGAGGAGGAGCTAGATCTCCGTAAAGATTTGGAAGAGCAGTCGCGAAGAAGTTCCAGCGGTTCCACCATGCGACGCGACGGTGACAAGCTTCTCCAGGGCTCCGATTCTCTGTCACGTGAAGGTAGCGTAAGTGTAGCACCTAGCGAAGTCTCGTTCGGTATCCCAGGTCAATGGGATTCTGAAAGCACTGTCGTTGAAGGCGAACGAGATGGCGCTGGCAGCGCAGAAACAACTACCCTTAGTCTTCCAAAGATCAAAATCGATTCGTCGTCCTGCGGTAGTTCCGACACTACATTGAAGGATGAACAGGTCAGTCCTGGTGGTCCACCGGGATCACGATGGAAGCTCCTCAAAACACTAAAAGAACGTAAGGCTGGCGATAAACTTAAGGAACTAGAGGAGGCTGCAGCTAAGGAGAATGCTTTATCACAATCAACAGCAGTGAGTATCATGATCAAGTAAGGACACGAGAGCATCTCCTGTGCATTCGAGATTTAATCTGTAGTCCTGGAATAGTTGGAAAGTTGTTATCATTTATTTCAACATAATTGCTCCATAAGTTTCATCAATTACTTTTTAGTTCATACTATATCCTAGAGTAATCGTATCTACCGTACAATACTAGCACGAAAATATAGTCAATATGTTGAATCTTCCAAAATTTACAAGAAACAAACTCGATTACATTACTGTGAGCATACTCTGAATAATTGAGACCAACTGATCACCATAAAAAGGCCATTAATCATACCAAAAATAGTCAATAATAAAATCAACTTCGATTAAACGTAAGAATCACGTGTAGAATGGTATCAATAAGAAGAGCTTGCGGTTAAGTGGGCTATCGTGCGCTGTTCAGGCCGAGCGGTGAGTGGATTTGAATTTAATGAGTAGATTGACGGGGCTAGCCGAAGAACAGTTCTGTAGCATCATTTTTTTTTCTATAATCATCACCTGTCAAAACATCAGCGTTCAAAATTGACCATTTTTATAATGTTTTTTTTTTCAATTTTATAGTTTTTTACGAAATCAAAAACATTGAAAAACATTCAATCTTATCGATGTTTAACTGGATTTTCCAGTAACGAAACAACATTAAAGATGAGACAAAGCACTTTTTCTTGCGTAAGTAATTGGCAACGATGGGAATCCCTCTTTCGTTCGTCCCTTAGTCCTTTTTCACACAATCTTCGCGCCACGATAAACAAATTCGCTCGACCGTGACTAAAGAAGCTTCAGTTCAGAAGTGCATGAACTATAATAAACTGAAAATAATGGGATGAGATGAGAATTATAATGGAACAAAAAAAAAGAGAAATATAACGTTGATTTTGGATCAAGACAACTTATCCTCCGCAAAATCGCCTCTTGTTTACCCACGTATGCAGAGACACAAAACAAATGTTAGTCCTCTCATATTTACCAGATGAAACCATTCGCTTTCAACAGGCTTAAACGAATAAACTAGTGAAAGAGAAGGTGCGGCCGTGATAACGAAAAATAGCAGAGATTGAAGACAAATATTAGCCCACACATCAATTACATTAAAATTCCATTCAACGCAACTGCACTTAATTGCTACTTCCCTTGACATTCGCAGCATTAGGAAAGCATTACACATTATCACTATTCCATATCAGTAATGTTACGATATTCGTATTAGATGTCATATCATAATATCTCATGCGTATTAATGCGGTTAATGAAACTCGGGTATAACCAAGCTCTAGTAATAAATGCTGAACGCCGAACAAAATAGTTGAAGTGAATAAAGCTTTTGACGTACACTGCAAACGGGAGAATTCATCAGCAATAATAAATTGTAGGACGTACGGTGCAATTAGATTTCAATGCGTCTATCACAGTGTGTGCGGCATATTAGAATAAATAATTTGACATTTCAATAGAGACATATCATTGTAGCAGTAAAATATGAAATATTTATCACGCCGCTTGTATCAACTCTCCAGCAACTATATTGCTCTCATTAGAATAACTATTCATTGAATAATTTAAATTCACTGGAATATTACAAAGTCATGACGAAATTGCAACTGTTGTAACACATGAAAATTGCTCACGTAGATTTTATCGTGCTGCATTTGAATTTGACTGTGAAATTACACTTCGAATTACTGAATTTATTGCCATAATCGCGCAATCAATATTTACGCCATCAAATTGCAATTGCAAATCCAATCCTATTCAGTCTAGAATGTCCTTCATAACAGTTGCGGGAAAAAATATTGATACTTTTGATTTGCTTTTACATGGTGTGAGAATACACTAGCGAAGTGGTAAAACAGTTTAATCCATTGAACGCTTCAGAGTACCCCCCTCTCCAGTATTTTGAGATAGTGTGCGTGCGCAGCCGGGCCTTTCTTATGGCACTCTAATACATTTAAGGGCTCCCTACTATTCTCACACCGATACGTTTCGTGACTTACGCTCAAGTCGATTTGGCCTTCGGCCGAGTTTTCGAGGAATATCTCCGAATCTAAGGGAGATAGCAAAGTTTTTGTAATAACCTTTTTTATAGAGAAAATTAAGGGCTATGAAAAAGGTTATGACAATAATTTCGCTATCTCTCTTAGATTCGGAGATATTTCTAAAAAAACTCAGCTGAAGTCGATTTTGACTGTTATTCAGATTTTAATAGATATCTCGAAATCTAAGGCAGGTAGTAAAATTTCTGTTATAACCTTTTTTGTAGAGCAAATAGAGAGCTATGAAAAAGGTTATGATGAAAATTTTGCTATCTCCCTTAGATTTTGAGATATTCATTGAAAATTGGCCAATAGTAAAAATCGACTTCGAGTTTTACCGCTTCACTACTGAATATTGCCTGACGTTTCATTTAGAATTGGCCTAAGATGGATTCACTCCCCCTTTTCCTGAATTCCTCGTTTCAGTATTGCAACACGTTGGGATATACCATTATGAAATTAATATTATTATCATAGTTCAATATCACCCGTCACAAAATTGCAGATTATCTAGAATACACATCAATTTAACGCAATTGACATGGCCGAGCGGGATTAATTCATTTTTTATTCATTGATGATGACTATCTGCTTCCAACAGAAAATGCGTGTGGTTGACTGGGCCTACATACCTACCTACTCCTAATATTAGTATGAAATTTCGCCTTCAACAGGAAATTTTTAGATAATTTTTTTCCCCAATTTCCAACTCTATTTTTAATGCTCTTGTATTGAAAAAATGAAAATAAATGCGATAACGAATAAATTCCATATTTTGACTAAAATTAGGTCAATATATCACATTTAATAGTCATTTGTTACGTTCCGCATACTGCGAGAAGAATTATTTACACTTGTTACGCTATTGATAAGTTTTGTAAGTTTTATGCGATTGAAAAAAAAACTGTTTATCAGAATTGTATACGTTTACGATAATTGTATACTATACTAATATGAACAATTTACATATAATCTTAGATACAAAAATTGGCTTTTCTATGCTATTTAAGGTGAATAGTGAATCCCAAATGCTCACTACGTGAAAAAAATTGAAAGGTATAAAATCTAAGTTTTGGATCTCAAATTTAAAAAAAAAGCATGTCTTCTTCATATATTGTCGGAGGGAACAAAAAATGCATTGTTGTTTACTTTTGTACCGGTAATAATCATTGATAATTCAAATCAGCAGTATTTCTCTGTGGAAAAAAAACATCCATTTATTGAATCTCCGAGACGGCACTAATTGTTGAACAATTGAGTAGGAGAACAAAGATTCTAAACAGAGGGCTAAAGTGGAGCACACAAGGCAGTCAATATGATCAATATTACGGTATTCTAGAAAATTAATGAGGAAATGTAAAAAATAAAGCATTATAATACGAACAATTGTCAAAGTGCAAGCAGTTGGAAGATGGCACTCTCGCTTTTAGTATTATCCTCAATAACAACGGACCTACATCCGTAGTAGTACGACGTTATTATAAACATTATTTCCTCATTTCTATGTAATAAGAAACATTGTTGCGAGCCAGAGCATTGTGAACATCGCTTGTCCACGAAATAATCAGCCATGAAATAATGCGCAAAGCCCACATCATTTGTTGTTTCTCGTAATGAATTTCGTGGACGAGTGTACGTAAACTTACGAAGACTGTGTATCTCATTATATACTTTACCATCGTTTGCATGTAACTGGGGAACGTACTTTATGCGTTTCATTCTGACCTGTTAATACCTTGTTTTTTGAATAAACTGTTTTTTTTTTTGTTAGAATGGCAGCGGTGGAGATGGAGAAGCTGGAGGTCGAGCGAATGGGTGAGCTTTTCATTTAAAATTTAAGTAAAAATTTGAAACAAGCGGGTGATTGCATTTTTTTATAAATGAGGATAGTTATTGCTGAGAATAAATTAGCCATTTGCTTCCGAATGGAATCCTATTTTACTAGTCTCTTCTATTTTTTCATGTCATAGGGCTGTCATGAATTGAAATGTCATAAAATTTTTTGCGTATCAATTTTTGCCAGAGTTTCACCCAGGCTATTGACAATTGAATTGAGTGATCATTGAAAAATCGATTTTAAAGAAAATATCAATTTTTTGGAATCTGTATGAAAAATTTAATTTCAATTTGTAACGATGAATCGAGCTTTTTCTCTTTATATTATAAAAATCCAAATCGACTTCTGGTGATGAAAATTTGGTACTCAAAATTAAGGGTCACAAGGGTCAAAATAAGGGTTATGAGGGTCAGATTAAGGGCCACCAGGGTCTGAATAAGGGTCAGATGGGTCAGATTACAGGTCATATGGGTCAAATTGAGGGTCATAAGGGTTACAAAGATCAAATTATAGGTCACATAAGCCCAATTAAGGGTCATAAGGGTCAGATTAAGGGTTTAAGTAAACTTCACAAGGGTCCGATTAAGGGGCATGGTGGTCAAATCCCAAGGGTCAGCAACTGAAGGTCACCAGGATAAAAATAAGGGTCTTGAGGGTTGTAATAAGGGTCATTAAGGATTCAAATGAGGGTCACAAGGGTCAGATTAAGGATCACGAACGTCAGAAATAAAGGGTCAGTTACTAAGGTTCACAGGGGGTCAAAATAATAGTCACGAGGGTTATGAGGGTCAGAATAAGGGTCACGAGGGTCAGACTAAGGGCCTAGATAAAGATCATGGGGGCGTTGCCCCCCCAGTAAACTCTATATTCATGAAAAAATTGAAGAAAAAAAAAGATCACATATTTAGTTATCCCAACACAAAAAAAAAATTTGAAACCTAAATTTGAAGAATTATGAACCTTCCATTCGAAAGCAAAAAATCATCTCAGCAAGTAACACGACCCTCCGTGTTACTATATTTTTTGCAATTCTCTCGTTGGATCATATTTTCGCAAACTATCGAATTTCAGGCGAGCGGGAGAGAATACTTTCTACAGCACTATCGATAGCCGGCCGGACATTCGACCGCGTCGAAAATCAATACCATTGGTCTCCGAGCTGGTATGTACTTAATTATCCATCACCCTTTACTTGTTCTATTCTCTAATCCCCTGAATCCTCCCATCATGCATATTCATTGGATAAGACAACTCGCGATTATCTGATTTTATGATATAGTGAAGAATGTATTGCTTCCAAGATTCAGAGGGGCAAAAGGTAATAAATTTTCCGACAAAAAATTTCAAAAACTCTTTCAACGACGTGTGAAAAAATCACCTGACAAAAGGCATCTCCAATCTACTCACAATAGATTTTTTTATCAGTGGCAAATGTAGGCTAATACCGGAGAAATCATTTCAATATGATTCAATAGAGCGCTACGAATTACCTTTCAATTATTTCTGAAAGCTCGGGAGGCATTAGAATATTACATCACGAGATTGGGGGCAAGGGGGCGGATCTAAATAGTCCAGCAAATGCGTGACGTAATATTTCAATACCCCTTTATTATCGTTACACGTCAGAGAATTTATTTGCACAGCGAATGAAAGACTCAATCGTCGGAAAACAATATTCCCGTCGTGTAATATCCGATACCAGACGCAGGAATTTTGTATCACTGAGATTAATGACATGCCTTCTCTTATTAAAAAATTAAGTGCTTTCCACTCGAAAAATCGACTCAATCAGGGAAAAAATGAAGCGGATATTTTTTTCTTTCCTGATGAAACAGAAAACACTGGGGAGTGGTCCGTATACAGTAAACATTATTCCCCGTTCCATTGCATTTAAAAAAATAAAAAACCGTATGCAGTCCTGGGAATCAACAGATTGATTCAATTTTTAGTGTATCCCTTTCAAACCAAAAGAGTCCAATTTTTT
>NW_021681197.1:384-15774 GCF_001412515.2 Diachasma alloeum | reverse complement strand
CCCCCCCCCCCTCAGTATATGTCCCCTCTGAATGTTTAATGTCAACCGTTTCAATTTAATCGTTGTGTTTTTAATAAATTTCCACCTTCCTGCCAATCCTGGAAAGCCTACGAGGATCATATATTTCACACAGTGTGAATTTTCGTAAAATCCACATTTCCGGCAGTGACTTAAAAGCCCAAGAAAATTACTGGAAATAATCGATAGTCTTCAAGTTGAAATGCACTTTTCACTGATTATTGTCAATTTTTTAATGATAAATCCTCATATTTGCCATTAGAAAACTGTTGAATGACGATCCAGTATTTTTCCTGGTGCCTCTTCATCTGATCACGTATGAAAAAATCCCATAGGATTTCCTATGGATTTTCCGATTTTTCTATAGGAAATCATATGGAGCCTTCGAACTTTTCCTATAGGATTTTTCTGGTGGGATTTCCTATAGGATTTTTCCGGTGGGATTTCCTATAGGATTTTCTATAGGATTTCCCAAAGAATTCACTACAGGATTTTCTATAGAAAGTAACAAGTCAAAAGGGTCAGGATGAGGGTCATAAATCTGATAGGAAATTCTATAGGAAATCCTATAGGAAATGTTCGAATTCTCCATAGGATTTCCTATGGATTTTCCTATTTTCCTGTAGGAAATTCTATGGAGAATTCGAACATTTCCTATAGGATTTTTCTGGTGGGATTTCCTATAGAATTTCCTATAGGATTTTCCCGGTGGGATTTCCTGTAGGATTTCCTATGGGATTTTCTATAGGATTTCCCATAGAATTCACTACAGAGTTTTCTATAGAAAGTAACACAGAATTGAGACTCGAAACCAATCGGTCACAAGGGTCATAAATCTGATAGGAAATTCTACAGGGAATCCTATAGGAAATCCTGTGGGAAATTCAATAGTAAATCCTAAAAAAAAAATTTCATACGTGATTAACCTCTCTATATCTGGAAAATAACTATATATGTATAAGAATGGTTGAAACTAACCAGCATAATGCTATTTTTGTTTGTTCTCTGTGGCGCCCGTTGTTGTATCTACCTGAACACCTGAAAAAAAAATATAAAAAAATTTCACTGAACCTCTCAAAATCTCAATAATAATCTCCACATCCAGGTCTTGAAGGTACTAATTACATGCCTCCTTAGCTGAAAATTATTTATGCTTGCTCGAACGTCGCATGCAATTTACAATACGTTTCTTACTGTCTCTCTACTCTCTCTCTACTCTCCTATCTCTCTTTCTCTTTCTTTCTGAACTACCTACTATTATACAACTATTTATATGTTATTCTTTACAATTCTCGTCTCATTTGAATTTTTATTCTGGTCCTGCCATTATAACTCGTGATATAGGTTTTCATGTTGAGTATATATTCAGTCATTAGAATGAAAGACAAATGCATTTGATATACATCAACATGTGTTTAATAAAATCAACAGTTTATAACGGGAGATGTTAATTTTACTCTAGAGAAAATCCAATTTTTCCTTAGTCTCTTCGACCTAACTTGGGTTTTCTTGTTTTACGCACAAGCACGCTTTCGCGCGAATCCTCGAGATCGAAAAAGAAAAACAAAAAGGAGATGGTGTGGTAATTATAAAAAACAAGGATTACTTCGAGCGCTTGTCTAGAGCTTCCGCTTAATTTTTTTATTCACATGAATAAAGAACCGGATCACTTGAAGGATGAAAAAAAATATATACATTGTCAAATGAAGTATAAAAGGGAAACCTTACGCTATTTGAATTCGATGAGTCGTGATGATCGCCAGAGCTTGGTCTAATGCTTGCAAGTATAATTTAATTTAATACATTAGCATTCGCTGACTCTTGACTGATTTATCGATTTGACTTGTACACATCTATTATGGAATATGGATTGAGACTCAACGGAATAGTCCATCAGCCTCATGATTTTGATATGAATAGTGATGATTATCAATCGGATGTTCTATCATTGATGATAGTATCGGAGTTATTGCACGCCAATTGCATCCAGCCTGATATTTTCCATTATTGCGCATGTTGAATGATCTATGAACCTGAAAATTTCTCAAAATATTTCTACAATTCCGTATTATTCAGATAGAAGTGTTTCAGTTGATGAGTATAACGTGCTGCAGATTAGTATATATGTATTGCGATATAAATTAAACACTTTTTCAACAAGAATCGAGCGATGCTCCTGATCATTTCAACGCTCAATGAAAATTTATAGTTAATATAATCACACGTATGAGCAAATTTTCGGCTCTCACGATTCACTGCCGAAGAATGAAAGATTTGCATATAATTTATTATGCAGATTATAAATGGGCTATTAAAATTTCAGATCTTGAGTGAATTACTGTTCCTCGAGAAAAGTTTTTAATAAAGTTGAGAGTTTAATGAAGTTGAAACCTTTTAATAAATTTAGGTAATCGTTCATGACGTCGAAAGAAGACAAAATAATGTGTAGAGACTGTGGCATTGATGAGTGCGCGGTGAATTTGCTCATATTAGAAATGAATGAGATAAAAATCTAGATGATATAGGTGTTAGATAGCTTTTGACTTGCATCACCGAGGACTAATGATGCGTGCATCACGTATCGAGACGCGTATAAATGCTGTACTAATTTTCCATGATATTCAAAGGTCCGCCTTTCTTTTTTAACTATTTTCTAACATTTCAGTAGCGAAGCGGTAAAACGGTTTAAATCGTTTTTGACTATTGGCCAGTTTTTAATGAATATCTCGGAACCTGAGGGAGATAGCAAAACTTTTATCATAATCTTTTTTGTAGAGGAAATTAAGGGCTACAAAAAAGGTGCTGACAAAAATTTTGCTATCTGCCTTAGATTCCGAGATATTCATTGAAAACTGACAAATAATCAAAATCGAGTTCAACTAAGTTTTTGAGGAATATCTCCGAATCTAAGGGAGATAGCAAAATTTTTCTTAGAATCTTTTTTGTAGAGCTGATTGAGAACTACAAAAAATGAAATAACGAAAATTTCGCTATCTCCCTTAGATTCGGAGATATTCCTCAAAATATCTTCGCTTCGCTACCGATTCGTAATTTTAAAATTCTATGAATTTCCATAGAATATTCCAGTTTTTTCAATCCAAAGAGAAGGGCGGATCGAAAATGGGAAAGTGAGGAGAAAAGAATAACTTCTAGATGTACATAATCATCATAGCAGTAGTTTTCTGTGATTTAGACAGGACCAACGGACATTAAGTAGATCATAAGTGTTTTTGTTTTGTCAGTAGCTTCGACAACATTATAGGAGTACACGTATGCTACGCCGAAAAAATAAACGTACAAAAAGTTTAAATAAAAATTATCGGGATTGCAATACTCTCTCATTTTCATACTCACCTGTTGTTGATACTGGCCAATTGAATTACAATATTTTCGAAATATAAATTGAAATCATTCCACTCATACACACATACATGTGCGATCTTCGGCGCTAATTTTGAATAACCACATCACATAGACGATTTTTAGAATTTACAATTAAAGCCTCACATGAAGATTCTCGAAAAAGGAATTAATTGTTTGTACGTGATTGTCATTCATTAAACGATCAACAAAAACTCCTTGAGATGTTTTCCAGGCAGACTCTTGTATATATCGTCAGATTAATTTTTTCTGTACATAATAGTTTATTTCTATCCATGTTTGCACTAATGAAAGGAATTATTGCGGTCTCACTGGATAATCGTAACGATGAGACACTCCTTTCCTTGCAATACACATCAAAATTTTGTCAGTAGATGAAAAACTACTTTTCGGTGCATTAAATATTTTCTCCTTTTTCATTTTCTTCTTCAGGTAATGCGAACAAATTCATTCACAAATAATCACGCTAATTCTGTCGGATAATTCACTGATACTACTCTCTTCACTTATTGAATATCACCATTATTATATTTCTTCACCAGCTATAATCACGTGCCATTGCATTACATTGCAGTGAGAAAAAATACAAGAGAAAAAGCAAAGGAAATACGTGGTAAAGAATATAGTGAGAATTGGCGATTAATATTCACTATATTTTCCCAGACGATGGCAGCAACTAAACGAAATGCAGCTGGATTGACTTCTGCCGTGCCCAGAGCAACATTAAATGACGAAGAATTGGTAAGAGAATTTTTTTCCCCAATGTTTCCCAAAAAAAATTATCTCGAGCGATCGAAGTCCAATTGGCACGCGCAAAAAAATATATTTTCATTTCTGAGAGTAGAAAAGGGGACGCGCATCATTGGCTAGTGATTTATGCATATTATTCCGATCATTATGTAGTCATTTATTCATTGAAAAGGAGTTAGTGTCCGCTTTCATCATGTTCAGATTTCAGATAAAATGCGAAAAGTGACCTTTACAAATTTTCACGACGAACAATTCAGTTGTAAAGTTACGAAATTAGGCGCAGCTAACAGTGAAATCGGTCCCATTTTCCAGGTTTTCATTCATAAGCCAAGATAAACTGGAAAAATTCCCAAGTCTAGCATATTATGCTCGGCGGAATAAATCGCTGATCAAATTTTTTCCCTATTTTTAATAGAGGAGAATATTTCAACCCCAGAGTACTCGGACGAAAAAATTTAATAGAAAAACCTATCGAATTCGTTAGAAAATTCTATTGAATTTCTATTGAACTGTTCTATTCAGATATTTTCTATAGAATTTCCTCGGCTCAAATTTTTCAAGTTTTTTCGTTTGATTTTCTCGATGAGAAGAAAAGAAAAATACAATGAAAACACTTGGAAAATTTGAGTCGAGCAAATTCTCAATAGAAAATATATGAAAAGAGTAAGTTATATAGAAAAATCGAATTCTGTTGACATTTTCTATTGAATGTTTTTTATTGAACATGTCAATAGAATCAGCCAAAAACTACTAGAAAATTTAACAGAAATTAAATAGAATTTTCTAACGAATTCGATAGGTTTTTCTATTAAATTTTTTCGTGCGCGTAATAGAGATAATCCAATCTCCAACTTCACTCGACCCATCTGCCGTACAATTTAATCCCACTGACGTGACAAATGTATCATACAGAAAATGCATGTCTACAAGAAGACTCTGCAGGCCATGATCTATCCGATTTCGTCGACGACACCTCACAACTTTGTCACGTGGACGGCAACATCGCCGACATATTGTTACGAATGCGAGGGTCTTCTTTGGGGTATTGCGAGACAGGGTGTCAAGTGCATGGAATGCTCTGTCAAATGTCACGAAAAGTGCAAGGATCTACTCAATGCTGACTGCTTACAAAGTAAGATCGTAATATCGGTAATAATTCGATTTTGGCGAAAGTCGACTTTTCCATCGAAAAAAAACCTAAATATGGCACTTTGGCTTTTCCCTGAAAAATCCAAGATGACACTTTGGCCCCGAGTGAAAAATAAAAAATTTTATTTCGACATTTCTGGCGCCTCCGAGTGTTTCATGAGCATCAGAAACGTTAATAGATATAAAAATTAAGGAATGTAATCGAAACTAACTTTCATTTTTGAGGCCTTGCAGAGCCTCAATACTCAAAGCCTGGGCTAGGCCTGAATTGAACCTCGGCTTATATAATTCCTACCTGGGTTATTTCTAACGCAGGAGCTGCCGAGAAAAGTTCAAAACACGGGGCTGAGGATAAAGCGAACAGCATAATAACAGCTATGAAGGAGAGAATGAAACAGCGAGAGCGAGAAAAACCTGAAATTTTCGAGCTAATACGGTAAGTCATTGCGCCTATGCGTACTATTTTCATTTACAATTCAATGACTCGTCATTACATCACATAATTGGCACGTAATCATCACGAGAATGGTGAGAAACCATTTTCTTCAGTAGCAAAACAAGACGAGATCGAGACTAATAGTTATCCCTCTCGTTTTGCTTCGTTTTGGGTCGCGGATTCACTATTCTAATGAAATTTTTTAACAGGATTAGGACAAAATTGTGTTTTTATTTCGATGTTTTCTCGGTTTTCTGTGGTATATATCTCGCAGAGGCGAATTCTCGTTCTAATTGGCATGAAGTTGATTGAATTTTGCTCCTCGCGTATTATTATGAATTCGAATCAATCTAATCCCAGGAAAAATAATGAACAATTGTAACTGAGTTAACGCAAATAGCTTAAAACAGGGAAGACTACTGGTGCGATGCTCAAGAAAATGTTTGCATCCTGAAATAAAGATGGGAAACAAGACGAGATCGAAACTAATAGTCATCAGTCTCGTTTTGCTTCCTTTTGAGTCGCGGATTCACTATTCTAATGAAATTTTTTACAGGATTAGGACAAAATTGTGTTTTTCTTGCAATATTTTCTCGGTTTTCTGTGGTATATATCTCGCACAGGTGAATTCTCGTTCTAATTGGCATGAAGTTGATTGAATTTTGCTCCTCGCGTATTATTATGAATTCGAATCAATCTAATCCCAGGAAAAATAATGAACAATTGCAATTGAGTTAACGCAAACAGCTTAAAACAGGGAAGAAAGATGATGTAACATTAATGTGATAGTGGCATTGTCCGAGCGAATAATTACACTGAGCAAAAATCACCATCAATTCGATGGACATGTACTAGACTATTTTTTGCTCAGTGTATAGTGCTACTTGAATATCAATATCATCGGAGTTTAGGTCCGTTTTCGGTGTTGACGAGAAGGCCCACATCAATCATATGGATTCCATCAAGCAGTCCGTATTGGACGGAACAAGCAAATGGTCAGCGAAGATTGCAATCACAGGTTTGTGAAATGGCTGTCTCCATTCTTGTAATAACCGCCCTGTCGTCATGCACATCTCTGTGTCTATTTGTAAGGGTAGGATTGGTGTGATACAGCAACAATAATAACAAAGCTTCGCTCGATTGAAATTTTCGTTTAATTTTAAATTGGCTGGATTTATCCAAGTGACTGTGGTTTATATGTTTAGTGATGCTGTTTATTGTTTGACGTTTTATTTGATCATTATTTCTGTCAAGACGTACGCAATTGAAGGTCATTTTTCAGCAGAACCAGATCAATTCAATATCGAATGTTTCCTGCGGCGATTGCTTCATTGTACACTCCCGTCGCTTTTACTATAATATATATGATTATTATTACGTTCGACAACATTGAAATATGTCCGTTCCCTATTTCCTTTTCCTCTGTCATGTCTCCACCGCCAGGCTGCTATCAGTGTTGTATATCCTTTTCCATTAGTATGATGATTGCCATGGTGATTATTATCATTATATTCATTCTGTTGTTATAACTAATTTTTTATTGTCGTCCGGTCTAGAAGAATTAATGCTCTGAAAAGTTGCGCAATTATGTCGGTTTCATTTTCAAATTTTCATCGAATTCTCAATTAAGAAGTTCGATTATACTGACAGGGATTTTTTTTTTTTAAACGACTGCTCATTAGTTGCGAAGAATCCACTGCACGTCGAGTTCTTTCATAAAAAGATGTTATCGAGACATATCTTGTACGCAATATGTCCGACAGAATTCCAGTCTCTCCTCGTCGGCGATGAATTCATGGAATTTAGCTCTATATTTGAGGAGGAATATAGTTCTCACAGCATATCCGTCTCGTCTATAGGAGTTTTTATACAGGAGAGGCTTTATGAAAAAGAGGGGAATCCAAATTAACGTAAAATCTTCAATGCAAATATTCGTTAGTCGTACGTGACGGATTTAAAACATTTTCTCATCAGTATTCCCTTGACAAGAACTTTGGAAAGCTCATTGGTGAGGGGCTGGGGGTTTTCGAAATACATAAATAGGGGGGGCTAGGGCAAAATGGGATAGTCCAGTTTTGCACAAAAAAATTAAAAATTTCTTAAAATCATAGAAATATTCATTACTCGTGTAATTTGGTTCCTTTTTCCTCTCTTTTATTGATTTCTGATGGAATTACTGAAATGTGGGAAAATAATTTATTAAAAACGGATAACATAACACGGAACAGAATCCGTGTAAAATGGTCGTATCTCCACTAATCTTCCAGATATTGATAAAAAAACTGTTGAAAACAAAAGTGGTAATATTAATTTTTTCCAGTGGAATTTTGGACCTCTGCATACATTAATAACAATTTTCTGTATTTTTAGAATTTTCAACTATCCCATTTTGCCCCGTGAACCAAATTACGATAATCGAGTGAAAAATGATCCCGAATTTGAATTCGAAATGGCGAAATGGTAAAACGGTATAAGTCAATTTTGACGATTGACGAGTTTTCAATGAATATCTCGGAATCCAAGGAAGATAGCAAAATATTTTCAGAACCTTTTTTGTAGAGCAGATTGAGAGCTACAACAAATGTAATTACGAAAATTTCGCTGTCTCCCTTAGATTCAGAAATATTCCTCAAAAACTCACCTGGGAGATGAGTCGACTTGAACCGTTTTACCACTTCGCTACTGAATTATAATATTCGGCTCGAAGCTAGTGACATTGGAGGAAAAATTGATCCCTCTAACATGTGCAAAATCATGGTATTCCATTTTGCCCCACCCTCCCCGACCGGCCTCACAATCCTCTTCCAAGGAAGTGGTACTTTGCGCTGATAAAAGTTGATGGCGAATATCAGTGAACTAGAGGTCATTCATTACCAAACATTGAACTGCAGGGAGTTGGCATTGCGCCACCACGATGATACCGTGACTGGTGAGCTGAAGGCCAGAAACGTGAGACGCGCAACAAGTTTCATTGTTTTAGGTCGTAGCCTCAGTGCTATAGCCTCGTCACTTTGACCATGCCAACAAAATACTATCAATGTTGATTCTACTACGGTAGTGGAACATCGGGTTCATTCTATCGCAGTTCAATTGCCACTGTTCTTTACATATACGATTATTCGTCTTCTCCCCGTGTCTTCTCTCCACTTCCATTCAGAGTTACGTGCAGAGTAGCCATATACAGACACGACAGTCTTCGGGGAGCAAAGCTTGTGTCGACAATGTCATGAGTGATAAATTGCCGAGTGTAACGAGATAAAAATGGATGAAGGATAATTCGAGAAGGCGAATCGCTGTGGATTATCAGGGTATTGTCTTATTTTCAGCACTACATTTTCAGTCGACCCGGATACTCACATTGACAGCCTCGAGCAGGCAGAGGTGATGGTCCTGGAAGGCACCAGCAAGTGGTCATGCAAAATCGCCATCACAGGTAGCCACATATTGAAAATGACCAAGAAAAACATATCTATATTCATACATCTATAGGGGAGGGTGGGGCAGGGCGGGGCAGGGCGGGCAAAATGAGGCACCTCAGTTTTTCGAGAAAAAAAATGAAGAAATGATGAAGACAAAGTGCGACAAGTCAAGGGGGATAAAAATTGGTTGCATGCACAAACAACTTGTCAAGTGTTCACAAAAGTCCGATGGGACAGAGGGACTAAATAATCAGGATTGAATTATCTTGAGAGCCAGCGGGAGACCAGCTCAGTGATGAGAACGGTCATGAATGCCAAAAGAAGAGAAGCGGAATAATCCTGAAGGTCAAATCAAGTGATTTTGTCACTCATTCCCAGTGACAAGAGACTGAAAATCAGATAGAAATCTTGAGCCCTAGGAGTTTAGTCCCTAGATTTCAGTGATAGAATCCTTGATGCTAAGGACTCTATCACTGAAATCTAGAGACTAAACTCACTAATTCCAGTTGATGTCAAAAATCTCAAAAAATGAGGAGTAGATCCCTAAAGACTAAAGCTTTTCTTTATTTGTCTTATAACCATGGAGCCTTCTGAGCATTTTGCTCATCGACCTCGTACGATCCCTCAGATCGTTCGAGCCGTAAGAACATTGACCCTTTCTGACTACTCCGCCCGTCTCCCTTGGTCATGGAATCAATGTTTGCAGAATTTTTTTTCATGACAAAGACTGTTCCATTTGGCCCTTCAGTTCTTTTGAATTGACGTGACTTCAACGCACGCTGGAGCCGTATTTTAACTCAAATACAAGTAATTCCGACCAAACAACACTCGTAATTAGCCTCATTTTGGCCTCCCCTCCCCTATTCATCCATACATCGACCGACGTAAAAACCACTCTCAAACACTCTGCATTCTAATGTGTCACTTTAATAATCCGAAAATTAATTGTTATTCTGCCACATCTGCATCAAGATCACGGCTTTCTCTCCCTGCTTGGCCGGGCAAAATTTTGCGCACTGCCGGTTCTTCGGGAAGAGGAAGGCTGCGTGTACACCGACGCACACACACAATGTTCATTAATTGCAAATTGAGAGCAAAAGAGAGCATTCGGATTCTAACGAGAACTTGCACGTCCTGAATGTCTTGTTTTTCTCTCTCGTTGCATTGATGAACTTTTTTTGCTCTTTTCAAATATCACACTGGCAGCAGTAAAAAGATGATTAAATAGTACTGCAATAATCTTGAAGTATTAGAATGAAGTGAAGACGACATCCAGATAAAATGGGGCGGTTTATTTTTAATGACTGAAGATTGTGGTAACAGCAACATTTTAGATAACAAATTCAGTCAAATATTAAATCGGTGAGATTCGATTTTCTGTCGTCGGGATTAAGTTATTTTTTTTATTGTGGGTCGTTGACCTTTGCAGCACTAGGTGCATCCGCATCCATTATTCAGCTTCCAATATAATGATTCCTGATATTTAATGATAGAAGAAAAGGAACCGAAGGAGAGAGAGGACGAAAGTAAAAAAAGAAAGTAAAAAAAATATTGACTTTAACATTTTAATTTGAACAGTGATAGGCATATTCATCAATAATAATTACCGTTAAATTGTGAAGTTGTCAATTTTCAACATAAATCTCAAAATTTTTAATATTGAATTGACCAATAATTTAGGTAGGAAGATTGACGATTATTTGGATAATCCTAAATTTCGAATTAGCTTGTTAACTAAAAATTACATTTCAATATTATCAAACATTTTATTCACCATTAATCGGAAAATTTAGTTGATAAATTTTATAATATTTTAAATTTGTTAAATATACTTAAACTTTGAGCAATATAAGGAGATAACCCTTTTTAATATTGTCAAAATCTAATATTATTGGCCATTCCTGATGTTGAATTGATATTTTCGATAGCACTAAAGGCCAAAATGAAAAGATAATTTCACGAATTTGGTATTAATCCAAAAATTGTTTTCCAAGTGTTGAATTTTTGAAGATTTGAAATCACAAGAACAAAAGAGAAAATAAAATCATACGAATGACTACATTCAGTTCCACTCCATTCTCATTCACACAGGGGAAATAGTCAATTATTTGATTCTATAACAATATCAATAAACAATAGGAAATCGTTCACGCACCCAAATACCTCATAATGGAAGATAATAACGAAAAATTGAACCATAAGCAAAAAATAAACAAGACTTTTTCCACGAAGCCGATTATCCCCGCAAAATATAGTAAAGTCCACATTGATTCTTCGAGTAAATTCAATCGATAGTTTCGCGTGACTTGAACATGTAAATTTCGAGTGGCAAGGGTAAATAACTAAATTCCAACAGGAAACAAACAGGTATGCGCAGTATAAGTGAACTGTGGAGTAAGATTATTTGATAATTTTCAGTCCCGGGCACAATGTTCCAGAGATTCTTAAAAATCGATAGTTCAACGTACAGGCGAGAGTAGCAGTATCCCTGACCCAGTTACACTCATCCAGCTACTTCCACCTTTTACGGGGATATTTCTATTAAGTTAACGATCAACAACTTTTCCCTCGTGTTATCGCTCTTGTTTCATCGACAAACTCCAAATTCAAAGGAATAGTTGAAAATTATTCGAGTTTACGGAAAAGTTACAGTAGCATTTTATCGATAAAAAAATCAGTTGTGGAATTTAGATCCCAAGTTTCAAGAAAAATGGATGAAAACAAATGTTTTCCACGAAAAAAACTTGCGGGATAATTCAAAAGATTCAAAAGAAAGAGTAATATCGCGTGCCTGCAGAATGCTAGAGCGGAGAGAAGAAAATCGGTAGAAAGGAAACATGAAAGAAAACTCGTATATCACATATACAAAGGGGGGAATAAAAGAGAAGCCTGTTAGATGATGCTTGGCAAAGTGAAGGAGGAAGCATAACGGAAAAAAGTAAAGAGAAGCATGCCAACAAACCCACCAATTGTTTCTCGTTTGTTGTTCGCTTAAGTTGTGTACTTGATCCCCGATAGTTCGAGACACCGGGTCGTCGAAATTTATTCAACGCGTCCGTGAGGGGAATCCCCCAAAGATGTGAGCGATGTATTTATTAATGATATAGAATGCAGAAGAATTTCCGATTACTATTGCATCTATCCTTCTGAGGTGATCAGTATTTATCGCGGCATTATAGCAGTGGCGAAGCGTTAAAACGATTCAAGTAGATTTTGACGAATGGTCAGTTATGAATGATTATCTCGGGATCTAAGACAGATAGCGAAATCTTTGTAAGAACCTTTTCTATGGAGGAAATTGAGAGCTATAAAAAAGGTCATTATGAAAATATCGATATCTCTCTTAGATTCGGAGATATTCCTCGAAAACTCAGCTGAAGTCGTTTTCGACTTTGGGTCGAAGTTTCCGACGAAAATCTCGGAATCTAAGGCAGATAGCAAAATTTTTGTCAGAACCTTTTTGATAGAGCGAATTGAGAGCTACAAAAAAGGTCATTACAAAAATTTCGCTATCTCCCCTAGATTCGGAGATATTCCTCTCAATCTGTAGTCTGGATTAATAGGGCCAGATCAAACCATTATCACCTGGCAGCTTCTCTTCAAAGGAAGAATTTTATTGAATCTGCTCAATGTGAATGTGGACATCCAAGCGAGAATTTAGACCACGTCTTCTGGGATTGCCTACGACACGACCAACACCGACAAACATTATATAACACCCTACAACTCAATCAATGTTTCCCTCCGTCCTGTAGTCGCATGATTCTCAAAAACTTAGACTTAAAGTGCATTGAAAGTATTACAAAGTTTCTCAAAAACTGCAATATTAGAATCTAAACTTTAGAAATTTAAGCTATCATAATATACACAAAATCTATGTAATACACTTGTTCTCCTTCTTTTTTTCCCTTATATATACAGATATATACGTTTATATTATAATTCACGGCTGTATAAACTTGTAGTTTTGAGCTATTAAATATAACAAAAAAAAAAAAGATATTCCTCGAAACCCAGCAGAGAGCAAAACATTTTACCGTTTCGGAACAGATATACATGCGCTAGTTTCTAAAATATGTATGACTTGTGCTATGATCAATAACTATTTCTCGAAAATTTCTCAATAAAGAATAGTCACATGCAACCCGATGAATAAAACATTCTCTTCAGTAAAAAACAGATCAACACGTCCTTGTAATTATAGAAAATACACGCACTGAGAACACATAGAGGCACTTTTTTCAACCCATTCATTACCAATAGTCATAAATAGATAAGAATTGTCACATACTTATCACTATATCAACAAACAACGAAACAACAGACCTAGGAGGAAGCACCACGACCCTTGTGGGCCACAAAATGTTACCATAAATCTCAACTATCTTTGAAGAATTCCGACTTTTGCATAAAGTTGTAATATTACGTGGTTTGCATGGTCTCCTGTGTCGCATGGCTCATGAATTATCAATGGCAATGTTTTTTATTTGAATACATCTGAGAATATTCACAGCGCTTTAATGCACGCTCATGTCAATGTATACTATGTACGCAGTTATAAGAAGTTCGGTGGACTTGTTTCATGTTGAGAAACAGTGTGAAGAAGAAAAATATTACCGGGATTATTAACCCTTTTATTATACTGACTTGGAGTTCACCGCGATAATAACGCGATTCGGATCCAGCAATTTCCAATTTTCCACAAAAGTTTAGGAGAAGGTTTGATGAATGGGGGATGAAATCCTTGGTATAAATCCAAAAGTACAGCATACAGGCTTTAATAAGCGTCCGTTGCTCCGTGTAAGCTAGCGCTGCCTAGAATTTCCCAATGTAATAAATCAATCGTCATTGTAAATCTTCCTCCACGTCATTAATCAACAGTTGCAATGCTAGGCAGCACAGAAGTACAGCAGAACGATTGTTAACCTGACGTATTGAAATTATTACAGTGATTAGTGCACAGGGGCTCATCGCCAAAGACAAGAGCGGCACATCAGATCCATATGTTACGGTGCAGGTGGGCAAAGTGAAAAAACGTACAAGAACAATGCCACAGGATCTCAACCCGGTTTGGCATGAGAAGTTTTACTTGTAAGTTGTCAGTTATTGTGGCTAAAGGAACAGGATTTTTTGGCGCCGGCTCTTTTGGCCCCTATAGATTTTTTGGCGCCTTATGTTGAACGTGAATATCTTTCGAAAAGACAAAACATTTGCATATTTTACTGAAAAGAATGATGATTGTCTTCAAATTCGTTCGCCAACTCCCATATGACCCCGATCGTCTTTATTCTGCCCCTTCACTACAAAAATTCGGCTCTTAGGAGGGCTCTTAAACTAAGATCTAAGACTATAAGACTGGAAAAAAATCTTAAAATAAGATATATTTCGGATCTTTTGACGACGTCTTATGAAAATTAAGATACTGAAGGGGTCTCTTAACCAGGAATAAGATCTATTTCGTATCTTAAATTATAAGATCCGAAATGTAAGATTCAAGTGGAATCTGAGTTTAAGATTCTCAAGGTGGTTTAAGTAGAGTGAGGTCTAAGATGCTGCGAAAAAATGAGATGCACGCAAAATTAAGATGCAAAATCTAAGACTATTTCCAAGTCTTACCATTGAGTCCATTCAGTACTCAATAAATACATAAGGGGGGGTGGAATTATTGTTGATATTAAGTTGTTTAACATTATTTTTGGTGTGGCGACGGGAGGAGCAGGGGTGGGGGGTGGAAAGGGTTATAGCCAAATGATAATATGAGTCCAGAGTTGTCGGCGGGAGGGGGAGGGGGCGAAGGGGTAAAAGTGAAATAATGATGATTTTTTTTTTATTCAATTTTTGGCGTGATTGGCGGGATGAGGGGGGGGTGAAGGGGTTAGAGCCAAATAATAATGAGAAAAATAGATTTTTTTGTTTTCCTCCTTTTCGGAGCGGCGCGGCAGAGGGGGAGGGGGGCGAAGGGGTTAAATTCATTTTTGACGGAAATTGACGGAGATATGGCCAAAAAACCGAAATGTTAGTCAGTTTTTGGGTCCTATCTCCGTCAATTTCCGTCAAAAATGAATTTGACCAGGACAAAAAATGTGGGGAGTGAGCTCAGCTTCAATTTCCGGGAGAGAAAAATGAGAAAGGACCATTAGAACCGCAGATATTTCCAAAAAACTGAGATTAACATCTCAGTCCCTAAAGTCAGTTTTTGGGTACTATCTCCGTCAATTTCCGTCAAAAATGAATTTG
>NW_021681197.1:0-102 GCF_001412515.2 Diachasma alloeum | reverse complement strand
ACAAAAAATGTGGGGAGTGAACTCAGCTTTAATTTCCACGAGAGAAAAATGGAGAGGGACCATTAGAACCGGAGATATTTCCAAAAAACTGAAATTTAGTCA
>NW_021681196.1:47812-52577 GCF_001412515.2 Diachasma alloeum | reverse complement strand
GTCCCCACCACCACACCTGTCAGAGTAGCACGGCTCCGACGTGTGTGAGCGGTGGGGTACAGCGTGGCTGCGGGTGCGTCACCCGGGCGCGTATCCCAACCCCGAGCGGTTTCGGGAGAACCGCTGGTCCCTCGGCCTCGAAATTGAAATTTGGGGGTCAAAAATTTTTCCCCCACCACCGCTTGTGAGTAAAGGACCTACCACCACACCGATCGGAATAGCGCGGCTCCGACGTGTGTGCGCGGTTAGGGTACAGCGTATACTGAACGAGTACCCCAACCCCGAGCGGTTTTGAAGTAACCACTGGTCCCTCGGCCGCGATACTAAAATTTGGGGGTCAAAAATATTGGCCCCCTCCATCACTAATATATTTAGGGATATCGACTTTAGGTGGGGGGCGCCAAAGTAGTTCCCATACTACTTATGATGAATGTCTGCCCCTCACTAAATTCAAAGAATTGCCAGCTCATACTTGTCCTTTCCATCGTTATATAGAAAACAAAGTATGTACTGCAAAAATGTACAACTCCTTAAGAACTCGGTGATGGATGAAAAAATTGTGCGATCGACCGATCGATTCATGAATATTTACTATGAATTGAAGATGTAATGTCCGGAGTAAGAGTCCAGCGTCGAAGGGCTAATTTTGAATTAATTTAGAGCAGGGCAAAACCATGTGAGAATCATAAGAAAACGATGAATGGAAGATTTATACGTTTTCAGATTCATTTTTATTTATAGGACGACGCTCACTGTCCCATGAGCGTGTAATAATTAAAGACTTTTAGATTCATTTAATGAAATCTTGATTTATTTATGTCTTTTAAGTTCACATAAAAGGATTTACGGTGAATTATCGATTTGAATCACTTCATCCGAGACAGATTTAAGATTAGATTCCACGGTTTTACAGTTGAAGTTTGTTCTACAATTTTATCTTACTCTATATTTTAGAAATTAGAATTGATAAATCCCGGAAAGAGTCTGGATTGTTTTCACAGTTCTCTCGAGTAGACGGCTGAATTTACGGTTTTCCGAGACTTGATTTCTACTAAGTAATTTCGTCTCAAAATTGCAGTAACTTGATTGATTTAAAGGATTATGATTCCTAGATTACGCTTAATGCTTAACGCATATTGAACCCCCTAAGTTAGGTTGGATATTACACAAATCTAACGCGAAGAATATAAGACTGCGAAAGTTCTTAAAGGATGAAAAACCCCCTTTAAGAATCGACCTTTCCAGGACAAGGAGCGATGAACGACTGATTTTAATGATGACTTTGATTTGGGATTGTGCGTTATGGGATTTCAGTGATGATAAATTTTCGATGTCATTGACCACCCAAAGTTGACACGGTGACGAGCGACGCTCAGTATTTATTGAGAAATCGCGCAGCAGCCTTTTTCTGCTGACGCGATGTTCGATTTAATTGGAGCAATGGTAAGCTCGTATTGAAATGATTCCAAATGAAAACATTTTATTTGATGCAAAATCAATTAATAATTTGAAAAAATTATTTCGGACATCACCAAGAATTTAAATTTAATGGATTGTGAGGATATTGCACACCTGCCGCATCCAATTTTGATCAGGCTTGAGACAATTTGACTGATGCCATGAGAGCTGATTGGTATATCAAAAGATGCAACATTATCGAACAATCGATGGTGATACTTTTGATGGACTACCCCCTAGGATAAGAGATTGTGTAAAGTGTTATATTCCTTAAGAAAAAAATACGAGTAATACTTTTAATTGTAATATTTATTCATGTACTTCTTATATACATTAGCTATAATCATAAAAATTATCATTTTGTAAAAAAATTGAATAAAGAAAAAATTGAAATTTTATTATTCATTCGTAGTTTAAGCTAAAGTTCCCTCCTCATCGGCATGGAATTTGGTTTCGCTGTCCTCGCCACCCAAATACTCCAACTTTGGTGAGCCTCTCTTTATTTCGTTCAGCAAGCCTTCGAATTGTTTGGGGTTTTCAATGAAGAACTTCGACATCCTTCGGTTCAGGAAGATTGAATGAGTATTATTCAATTGGTCGATAACACTCGTTCCGTACTTTGTCTTAACTTTGTAAACTGCGGTAATGGTGTATCTGGAGTCCAATGCTAGATGAGATCATTTCAGCAGAGGGAGTTTTTCTAATTCAGCGTTGGTTTTATCGAAATGAGCTTGATCAACCTCATCTTCAACCTTGAGGTTTGGATCCAGTTGTATGCGGTCACCATTCGATTCTCTACCGGAGTACTGCAATGTTGGTGAACCCTTCTCCATATGATTACAAAAATTCTCAAATTCCTTGGGATTATCCTCGAAGAACTTGGCTAATCTGTTATTCACGAAAACAGAATGAGAATTCGACAAATGCAGAAGCACCCCTGCACCATTTCTCGTCTCAACCTTGAAGGCTGCAGTGATGGTGTACAAGTAGTTGCACTGAAATTGAGACATTTTTATCGAAGGAAGTTTTTTGAACTCTGCAATAGTGTTGATCACGTCGAAATTTACGCCGTTGTCAGGGTTTTCAAGCAGCAGCTTTGGATCGGGATGGAACCAGATATTGTGGTATTTTCAACCCAAATATTCCAACGTCATTGAACCCTTTCCAATATATTTGTTTACATTCTCGAAGATTTTGACATTCGCAGCGAAGAACTTGGCCAGTCGTGTATTCATAAAGACTGAATGAGTATCTGATAGATGAAGAATAACACCCACTCCACATTTTGTGTTCACCTTACGAGCTGCGGTGACGATATAGAAGGATTGTGATTCCAGGTCCGTCAATTTCACCAGAGGAGGGCCTTTCAGTTCAGCGTTGATTTTATTGTAATCCATGATGTTCTTTTAAATGACTTATGAAAATTAATCTTGAATTTGTGTCTTCTGGAGATTGCAGCAGAGTACTTTGATATCACTTCGAAATTTTATAACTTGTTTCACTTCTCGAATGTTCTTCAGAACAAGATCTAAACGTTTCTTCAATTCCTGTCGTTGGAAACTGTTCTTCATAGAGAACATTATGATGAACTGATGATGTGCATCGGGATTTCGTTCATTATATACAGATACCCCCCACTCCTACATCCTCCACCCTTTTTTCCCAATGAATAATAATACTTCATTGTTAACAATGGTTTTCTATGAAGTGAATTGAACACTTCTCGACCGACGGCACCGGAAATTAACCGACAACCCGTAAATTAATTATCCCTTTCACCCCCTCCACGTGGGGGTAGATAGCTTTTGTTGTTGGAAATTCGCTAATGAGTTGATTAATCAATTAATATGTCCGCGAATTAAATAACTCTTTCACCCACCTGTCCCCTCGCAGGCATTGATTGATCACGTCGTAAATACCCGCTAATTGATGAGTTCACCTGCGAATTCAACCGTTAATCGATTAACCCTACTTCTCACTTGGCCTCCTTGCGGGTGTAAGTCGTGGATACATACCGAAAACCGCAAATTAATTGTTAATCCGTCGATCAAACCGCAAATTAAACTGAGGCCCGCCAATTAATCAACCCCTTCACTCACGTACTTGCTGGGGTGAATTGACTAGACCATTAATAGAGCCCCAAAACTGCGAATTAAATGGATAAACCCGCGAATTGATCAACCCTTTCACCCACCCGACGTCCCTCGCGGGGGCCCTTTGGCCAGGTCTTCGCTGAAATGTTGCTCCAGAACCTACTAATTAATTTGATAATTGATTAATTATTTAATTAATTAATGAGTAAATCAATCAATAATAAATTAATAAATTATTTAGCGCGGATTAATTAAACCTTCCACCCACCCAGCACCCTCGCGGGGCCCATCTGACCAGGTCTCCGCCATACCGTTGGGCCAGAACTCACCTTACATAACTATTCTCGTCATTATCAATAGTTATTGATTTTGTTAGGAATTATCAGCCAAAACTTCTACCGGACGATTTTTCATTTTTCCTTGGGAAATAAAATTGTCCCTAGAACCTTGGAAGAATGACCTTTCGGATGCATATAGTTCCGATGACCATTAGGCGTTTGGATCATGTACCAAATCCATACTCGACGATTTTTAATGTTTCCTCGGAGAATAAAATTTTGTTATGAACCTTGGAGATATGTTTTTTTGAATGGACGTGGTGCCGATGACGAATGATCGTTTATATTATGCCCCAGCTCTCTTGTAGTCCATTTTAGATGTATCCTTGAGGAATAACCCGCACGGAAAAAAAATGCGAATATATATATATAAGGTATATATTTTAATCATATTACATATATGCCAAAGAATACTCCAAAATATTTGTAAAAATAAGTCATTTTTATGCAAAAATATATGTCACATTTATTACATACGTATTCGATTATATACAGGGTGTTTCAGAAGTATATGTACATCGGAACACCCTAGGATCAGGGGGTGATTCTGAGCAGAAAAGTCCTCTTGCACTTTTTGATCAGACTCACCCCTAAAAAGTTATTGGCAATTAAGGGTGGGCCAATCGGGAGTGATTTTCAAGCGGGCGCACATCCATGTGATATGCAGCATATGTGTGTGTGCCCGCCCCACCATTCTACGAGACAAAAGAGCGCAACGATATTGCTCTCTCTCTCTCTCTCTCTCTCTCTCTCTCTCTCTCTCTCTCTCTCTCTCTGCTGGAATGACGAATAGGGGAGAATGAATGGGGGAACGTAATTCCCCCTCCACACGCAATGGAAGGACGATCAACCGATCGTCTTTCCATTGGTTACAGC
>NW_021681196.1:32721-34213 GCF_001412515.2 Diachasma alloeum | reverse complement strand
ATAATGCCTACAGAGGCCGGGCCTCAATTACATTTGGTAAAAATTGTATTATCTGATGACCAACACCTAGTTATTCTCGTAACTCACCAACTGGAAGAATATTTTTTTGATAACCATTTTCAAGCATATCAAATTGATATGAATCAAACGAGATGGTCTACGTTGACCTATCACGACATCAAATTTTGTTCTTTATCATACGTAGCAACTTCTGGGAATGGCAATAAATATGTTCCAAAACATTGGGTTTAAATTGTTACACATATGCTCTTTAATGTACTAAAATAATTTAAATATGAATATCTCTTTGAATTATTGATTATAAAAATAATCATGGGAGAAATTAGGATTAAGTTAAAATAATACTTTGTAATTCAATACTTTTGCAGTTGTTGTGAAACAGCGTACTTAATAAAGAAATTGTTTTTCAATTTTTATAGAACAGAATTATTTAATATTACAAACATTAATTAAATACATTCCACCCCTCGAAAACAAATATTTTGAAACAAATTTTACTTTTATCAAAAATATTGTACGTTATAACTATAATCTACTCATGTTTCATTCCTTAAAGGTATTTACTTCCTTAGATAATATTCATTATGTGTTACAGGATATTTTACGTAACATAGGAAGCTCTACTATGTAATATAGTAACATTTACTATGTTAACATAGTAACATGTACTATGTTAACATAGTAACATTTACTAGGTTAACATAGTAACATTTACTAGGTTAACATAGTAACATTTACTATGTTAACATAGTAAAGTTTACTATGTAACATAGTAGAGCTTACTATGTAAAATAGTAAATGTTACTGTGTAACATAGTAATTATTACTATGTCCATAGTACCTTTTACCATTGAGGAACTTACCATGCCTCATAGTAACCATTACGATGTTCCATGGTAGCCATTACCATGTCCATGGTAGCCATTATCATGTCCATGGTAGTGCTTACTATGTCCGGATTCTGACATCGTAATATTTACTATTTCACGGAGGTCACGAAGGAGTGACTTTTTGAAAGCACGTGGTCGCCCTCCAGGGCATTTAATATTCAATAATTTCCTGTCAAATCGATTACCTGTAAAGAAAGAACATAAATAAGCCTTTTGCAGAGATTATTGGTGTTTTTTTCAAATTTTATCCTCTTTCTTTTACCCACACCCTCTTTTGCTCATATACAAGGCGTCGTCAATTGTTTGATCTCTTTTTTTCCCCCTCTGCCGTTCATGACAACATCAACTGACGATCGTGTATTGTTTTTGAGGGAAGCCCAATTTCCATTCCGATCATTTTGCCTCGTGATTTCGTTCGTAGCTTTTATCGTGCCAATGGCGTTCACTGCTCGAGAATATCGCCATATGCATTTTGTGTACGGTGAGTGTGGTGGAGTTGCCCGACGAGCAGCGGAGAGGTACAGGGAGAGATGCTCTGATCGTCGGGCACCCGATCATCGGGTGTTTCCTCTCCTTCATGA
>NW_021681196.1:29374-29844 GCF_001412515.2 Diachasma alloeum | reverse complement strand
TTAAAAAATTCACTCCTCCCTCCCTAACTGGCCCTAAGGGATAAAATTTAGGTCAGTTATTGAGTATTAAATGCTCAACATGTGGGCACAAATTTCATCACTTAGTCGCAGTTAGGATCGGAGGAATGAATTTTTGAATTGAAAAAAAAAAATTTTTTTCAATCTCCGCACTTTGGAGAATTCATTTGAAAAAAAATTTTTTTTTCAATCTCTTCGCTCTTTCAAAAATTCACTCCTCCCTCCCTAACAGGTGCTCAACACGTTGGCACAAATTTTATCCCTTAGTCGCAGTTAGGGTCGGAGGAATGAATTTTTGAATTGAAAAACATTTTTTTTTTTCAATTTCTTTGCGCTTTCAAAAATTCACTCCTCACTCCCTATTAGGCGCTAAGGGATGAAATTTGTGTCACTCATTGAGTATTAAATGCTCAACACGTTGGCACAAATTTCATCCCTTAGTCGTAGTTAGG
>NW_021681196.1:28726-29223 GCF_001412515.2 Diachasma alloeum | reverse complement strand
TTAAAAAATGCACTCCTCTCTTCCTAACTGGCCCTACGGGATAAAATTTGTGTCACTTATTGAGTATTAAATGCTCAACACGTTGGCACAAATTTCATCCCTTAGTCGTAGTTAGGGTCGGAGGAATTAATTTTTGAATTGAAAACAAAATTTTTTTTTCAATCTCTTCGCACATTCGAAAATTCACCCCTCCGTCCCCAAAAGGCGCTAAGGGATGAAACTCATGTCATTGAATTGAGCATTTAATACTCAATAAGTGACACAAGTTTCATTCCTTAGCGATAATTCGGGGGGGAGGGATGAATTTTCAACCGAGACGCGCGTTCCCCGCGCCACTCGACGCTGTAACCAATGGAAAGACGATCGGTTGATCGTCCTTCCATTGCGTGTGGAGGGGGAATTACGTTCCCGCATTCATTCTCCCCTCTTCGTCATTCCAGCGAAGTGTGAGAGAGAGAGAGAGAGAGAGAGAGAGAGAGAGAGAGAGAGAGAGAGAG
>NW_021681196.1:28547-28643 GCF_001412515.2 Diachasma alloeum | reverse complement strand
TGGCACAAATTTCATCCCTGAGTCGCAGGTAGGGTCGGAGGAATGAATTTTTGAATGGAAAAAAAAATTTTTTTTCAATCTCCGCACTTTGGAGAA
>NW_021681196.1:27565-28352 GCF_001412515.2 Diachasma alloeum | reverse complement strand
GTATTAAATGCTCAACACGTTGGCACAAATTTCATCCCTTAGTCGCAATTAGGGTCGGAGAATGAATTTTTGAATTTAAAAAAAAATTTTTTTTTCAATTTCTTCGCGCTTTCAAAAATTCACTCCTCCCTCCCTATTAGGCGCTAACGGATGAAATATGTGTCACTCATTGAGTATCAAATGCTCAACACGATGGCACAAATTTCATCCCTTAGTCGCAGTAAGGGTCGGAGGAATGAATTTTTGAATGGAAAAAAAAATTTTTTTTTCCATTCAAAAATTCATTCCTCCGATCCTAACTGTGACTAAGGGACGAAATTTGTACCCACGTGTTGAGCATTTAATACTCAATAAGTGACATAAATTTTATCCTTTAGGGCCAGTTAGGGAGGGAGGAGTGAATTTTTGAAAGCGCGAAGAAATTGAAAAAAAAATTTTTTTTTCAATTTCTTCGCGCTTTCAAAAATTCACTCCTCCCTCCCTAACTGGCCCTAAAGGATAAAATTTATGTCACTTATTGAGTATTAAATGCTCAACACGTTGGCACAAATTTCATCCCTTAGTCGCAATTAGGGTGGCACGAATGAATTTGTGAATTGAAAAATTTTTTTTCCATCTCTTCTCACTTTAAAAAATTCACTCCTCCCTCCCTAACTGGCCCTAAAGGATAAAATTTATGTCACTTATTGAGTATTAAATGCTCAACACGTGGGTACAAATTTCGTCCCTTAGTCACAGTTAGGATCGGAGGAATGAATTTTTGAATTGAAAAAAAAAATTTTTTTTC
>NW_021681196.1:8094-26832 GCF_001412515.2 Diachasma alloeum | reverse complement strand
GAGAGAGAGAGAGAGAGAGAGAGAGAGAGAGAGAGAGAGAGAGAGAGAGCGAGCGAGAGAGCAATATCGTTGCGCTCTTTTGTCTCGTAGAATGGTGGGGCGGGCACACACGCATATGCTGCATATCACATGGATGTGCGCCCGCTTAAAAATCACTCCCCATTGGCCCACCCTTAATTGCCAATAACTTTTTAGGGGTGAGTCTGATCAAAAAGTGCAAGAGGACTTTTCTGCTCAGAATCACCCCCTGATCCTAGGGTGTTCAGATGTACATGTACTTCTGAAACACCCTGTATACGGCTTATATATGGAGTGAAAATGTATGTGAGATATATGTAGAATATATATTATTATATATGTCCCTGATACCCACAACATATAATCTACATATATGTGAAATGTGTGTAACTTATACTCTGAATATATTAGGTGTGTGACTTAATCGTTACAGATTGTTTCTTCGAGCTTAAAATTATAGTTAAAAGAGAAATATATTCGAGGTCATTTCTGGTTTTGAAAGGATTGGACAAAAGGTTTCAGAATACGGAAAGACAAGTCTATATAAGTTACATAACCTTTCAGAATAGCAGAGTTTACGATGGCAACTGATAAACAGCACATTCGGCACTGCATTTTATACGAATTCCAACAAGGAAAAAATGCTTCTGAAGCACGGAAATCAATGTGTAGTGTTCTTGGTGCTGACGTTGTATCTTATGAAACCTGTAATTATTGGTACAAACATTTTAGAAGTGGTGATTTCGATCTGAGTGACCAGCCACGTCCTGGACAGCTTCGAAAGTTTACAGATGCGGAATTGCAAGCTTTACTGGATGAAGACTCAACGCAAACGGAACAAGAGCTTGCAGCTCAGTTAGGAGTTACCCGAACAGTTATTTCTAAGCGTTTGCGTCAAATGGGAAAAATCCAAAAACTTGGAAAGTGGGTCCCACATGTGTTGTCCGAACATAACCTAGGTAAACGTACGAACGCACGTGGCCTTTCACTGCTTGCCCGGTAACAAAGAAAGGACTTCTTGTGGAGAATTGTGACGGGTGATGGAAAGTATATTTTTTACGAGAATCCCAAATGTAAAAATTCGTCGGTAGATCCCGGACAATCCAGTACATCGACGCCGAAACAGAACATCCATTTAAAGAAGATTCTCCTGTGTATCTAGTGGGACATGAAGGGCGTGCTTTATTACGAACTCTTGGAAACAGTTCAGGCGGTGACTGCGGAACGCTACAGCCGACAACTGAAGAACTCCATCAGAAAAGGCCATTTACTGGGCAAGGAAGCAGGCAAGTCATACTGCTGCATGAGAATGCTCGACCTCACGTTGCTCGTGTGACTCAGAAGACCCTCCTAAACTTGGGATGGGATGATCTCCCGCACGCGGCATATTCACCAGACTTGGCCCCATCCAACTATCACTTCTTTCGGTCCATGCAGTACGCCTTAGTGGATAAACAGTTTAAAATGCTGGACGATGTGCGTAAATTCGTCGATGACTTTATCGGCTGGAAGCCTGTAAGTTTCTTTCGCGACGGCATTCGAATATTAGCTGAAAGTGGCGCAAGGTTATAGAAGACGATGGACAATATTTCCAAGTTTAAGTTCGTTGTTCTCTATTTTTTTATATTAAATAAATTTACTGAAAAATCTGTAAAATTTTTCACACATCTGAAAATGTGACACATCTGAATCTGTCACACACCTAGTATTTGAGATCACAAGATGTTTAAATTTTTCGAGGGTCAAAAGTCAAGAGACTTACAAGGAGAGGGTCGAATTTGGCGAGAGTCAAAGATCACGAAGGTCACAAGGTGGTGGTCAAATTGTCTGAGGGTCAAACGTCACGAGAGTCCCAAGGAGGTAGTCTAATTTCATGAGAGTCAAACGTCATGAGGGTTACAAGGAGAAGGTCAATTTTCATGAGGGTGTGACATCCGTCGAAAAATACAACTAATTGAATATTTCTTGAGACATTGAGTAAATAATATTCGAGGGGGAAAATAATCGTTAAAACTAAAATTCTCTCTCACGCGTAAATTCTTTTATTTTTGAAGGCCAAGGGCCATCTGCCAATTGTAAATTATCAGTAAACTATTTTCGAAGTAAATATTCCCCGTAAATCCGGTCGTAAAAATTAAGACATGGGCCAGGCTCTTATCGCACCGAAAGTGCTTCGAGTGCACGCCCCAGTCTCTCTCTCTCTCGTTGCCTGTTGTTCACTGACATTCCAGTGACGCGTCCGGAGGGGTAGTTACACTTCAAGATGTAGAATTTTCCCATCCTATCGGAAAGTGGGGTCTGTTTAGTTTCTCTTTTCGGACCCCAATAAAAGGAAATTTGAGTTTCTTCCTCGAAATATTTTATGAGGGAATATTTGAGTTTCTCCTCTTAAACAGGAAGTAATAAATCTTTTTGAAAATTTTCGATGTTGTTTAAAAATGTTATTTTTAATTAACAATTTGTAGCTCAACTTTTTGGAAATTTTCAGACGATTATTTCAATATAAAAATCTTGTCGTTACGATAATTTAAACCAAAGGTTTTGCATTATCGCAACTTAAAATGTAAAATTCATTTTAATTCAAGTAATTATTTTTCAGTTCGTAAATTGAAATCTATTGAATTATTTTTCTTAATATATTTTTATTTCAAATTGAATAGATTCGTTTTCAGATTCATTTCAATTTCAATATTACTTTGGAATGAATAAATTCTTTCAATTAAAAACTTGTTGTTTCAAAGCCATTTTCTTAAAAATTAAAATGTTAATATCTCTAAAAATTTGTTCATTCAACTTCCGAAATTTCAAATTGATTTCTATCCATTTTAAATTGAGTTTGTATTTTTTTATATATCGAAATGTTTATTTGGTGAAATAATTTTTCTAGTGAATTTCTTTTTATTCATTGAGGTTGAATTTAGAAAAATTAAACTCAAATAGTTCATTCTTCATTTAAATAAAAGAGAACGACGTAATGAATTGATATTTTCACTTGGTAGGTAATTTTTCTTATTTTTAGTTGAATTAATTACTTAGAGAATTCTCTATGTTAAGTTGCATTAAGGAATTTATCTAGCTGATAATAAGGTCAATTTTTAAATAAATAATTTAGTTGATTGGACAAGTTAGTGGTTTGTGGAGAGAGAAAATGGGACCTCCCGAAGCAAAATCTTATTAGTAGTTGGGAGTGGGAAAGTCCGCCCACACCCCGACATCTCGATGTGGAGGGGTCGGAGTTGGCCCTGATACATTGGGTCCGGAGGGTAGGGAGTGAAAATTCTAGGCCAAGGTCAAGGGCCATTGTTCCCCTGAGTTTTCTCTCCGTGCATCGGAGGACACACCATCAGGCTGGGGTAACGAAACCACTTGCACGTCATTTTGTTCCTTAGTTCCACCGTAGCTCTTCAAGTTTTAAATTCAGTCTTTCAAGACTTTCTTTAGTCCTTCGTGGCATTTTATTTTATTCGTCTTTTGTGACAAATTTATTTCAAGTCCTTCGTGACAATTTATTGTAAAGTCCTTCGTGACAAATTACATTTTTAAGTCCTTCGTGATACATTAATTAATTTTGAAGTTTAGTGATTAATTTTCCTTTATTGTGAAAAAAATCAATTGCGACTAGTTTTGCGTTAAACATCCAAATTGTATTGAGGTTTAAGTGACATTGTAAACCAATTGGGATATAGCTGAGAATAAAAAAAAAAAAATTCTAAGAGAATTAGAATTTAGAGAGAAAAAATTTCCGCTTCACCCAGCCGGGAATCGAACCCGGGTCTCCCAGATACGCGCCGGGCACTCTTACCGACTAAGCTACCGGGAACCACAGAAATTCACTCTCAAATTCACCTCAAACACCGCCTAACCTCCTTTAGGCATTATAATTGTAAGAAGGATCATGGTTTTGATTATTTACCTTTATTGAATTCTCCATGTGAGGCCCTTAGAAACTGAAAATATGGCGTTCTCCTTGTAACCCTCGTTTGACCCTCGTTAAATCTGACTCTCCTCTTGTGACCCTCGTGACGTTCGACTCTCGTGAAATTTGACCATCTTCTTATGACTCTCGTGATATTCGACCGTCGTAAAATTTCATCATTCATATGAGTGTGGTAAAATTTTACTCTCGTGAAATTTGACCGCCTCTTTGTAACCCTCGTAAGGTTTAACTCTCTTGAAATCCGATCGTCCTCTTGTGACCTTCCTGATGTTTGACCCTCGTGAAATTTGACCATCTTCTTGTGACTCTCGTGATGTTCAACACTCGTGCAATTTAATCATCTTCTCGTGACCCTCGTGACTTTTGACTCGAGTGAAATTTAACCATTCATTTTTGATCCCCGTGACATTTGTAAGGGATTTTGGCCAGTGCTCCACCAGCAAATATCCCAAACTATTTTGGGCATCTCCTCTATCGCTCAATTATGTCGGGCGCCAGCTGGATTTTCACGGAAAATCCAACGGTAAACCGGCCTCAGAGGATAACTCGTCTACCCTGAGGACTGCTTGTGGCGGGGCTAACAATGCCGAGCCAGCATCAGCGTAAAACGGTAGAGTGGGCGAGGTTCACCATACTAGGAGTATTTGACTCGATCGATCCTTGTCTTTTCAGCCGAGAGACCTCGATAAAGCGTATCTTCCAGGAGCCATTTCTCCATGTATCTTTCGCCGAGGATGTTTCCATTCCTCCGACGTATTCCTTTCCTCTCCAGAGTGGCTCAACTCTGGAGAAGTCGACCATCACTTGCGAATCCTTCTCACTCCTCGGAGCGCCGAACACTGAGAGGCACATGCGACACAGGTATCCGGAGACTTGTTCTCACCCACCTGTGCCCACCCCAACTAAACCTCAATGCTCGGTAAAAGCACAATCATCGCGGGCCACCACCCAGAGTACTCGTCGTGGAGGTACGTGCGATCGGGCCTCCAGGAGCCGGCCTAACTCCCGGCCCACGGATCCACGCCAACACCACTTCTTTCGTCCGAAGTGATGGATTCCTGAGAACATGGAAATAAAACAAGCGTCACAACGGACCCCCATAATCCATAATGGACTAATGCCACTTACAACCGTCGTCGGGGACCGGACGATTTTCATCCGCTCGACTCCAGTGCCTGTCACCGAGTGTCTCGAAATCTCCTAGGGGCTTCTCCCCCTAGTCTGAACATCGCAGCGACGGTGGGTCATCCGTTACCCCACCACCACCAATCAGCTCGACGGCAATCGAGAGGGCGCTAGTCCTCTCACCTAGCCATTGGTCCTGTTACGTCCTAAGATTAGATGAAGCTACTTTTTCAGTGTCAACTGACCCGAAGGATTAAACTTTTAATAAGTGTTTTTATTTTACCTTATTTAAATTCGCTTTTTCGATGGCGGAGGAACTCTAGTCTTTCCCTGAGAGTGTCGAGAAATTTCCGGGTAGCTAGGGTAATCTTGAGTTGATCCCTATGTCGCCGAAAAACACAGGCTGACTTATCTTGTAGGGGTAGTGGAACGGATAGGGGTGTAGATCCAGGTCCCAGATGACCCTCAAGGTATTCTTTGGTGAAATACCCTTCAGATGAGGAGGCTTGCTTGTGAAGAAATCCTACCTCAGGCTCGATTCCCTCTGGAGCTTTGGGTGTTGGCGGCTGACTCCCGTGAACTAGTGGTTAACGTTGGAGGGAATAGTTTCCCACTGAATCCTTCTTAACCACTAACCGGACAGTTTCGATTGCAGAAACAGTCGGTTGAGGTGGTTTGGGATCCGAAGATATTACATCGAGATCCACTTGTCGAGGAGTGCTGTAAATAGCACGAAGTTTTCGGAGTTGGAATCTAGGGCCGGCTCGGTGCGACTTCTTCTTCGGCATCGATCTGATCCCGGGGAGATGACGAGGAACGGGTCGGTGAGAACGGGCAAACTCACTGCTCGATTCTCGTGGAGGAGGAACCTGGGCAGTATTATGCTCGGGTTCCGGGATAAATGAGAGAGAAGAGTCGGGCAGTATTATGCTCAACACTTCAGGAGGTTTAATGAGGTGTAGCCGAATCCAGGTGAGTGTGTGAACTGTCTTATTATTTTAATTTTCCCATATTTTATATCCATTTTATTTCCGGTGAATCGAGTTAGCAGAATTTTTCATCCGGTGATTTTTGGGCTACTCAGCACTCACATGTTTCTTCCAACCGTGGGAATACTGAGGTGTTTAAAAGAATGGCGCGTGCCAATGGCTTTAAAAATGCTGCTGCCTCGTTCATTGTTTACTTAAAAGTATTACATCGGTAGGTAATCGGTGATTGGCGGCTTCCGGTAACTGGTTACCGACGACCGTCAAGAACGCATTACCTATTATAGTTGGTAAGTGATTATAATCTATCCTTAATTTTATATTTATTCTTTTAATTTAAATTTTTCTTATTTTGTTGTAGGTCATCTCAGTCATCAGTCGAGAAGGAAGGACGTAACAGTCCCTAGTCTAAGTTGATAGCGCCTCTAGAATCGCCCAGTTGGAATGCCAGTAGGTTGGCCCGTTTCCCCCAAACAGAGCTGGGCGAGTTTCTAGATAAGGCGACAGGGTATCGACAGCCTCTCTATAATGTTCAGAAGCATGGTTTCACCCAAACCACGCCTCTTGGCATTATTTGATTGGTCTATTCACCTCACGCGTGGTTCACTTAAACCGCCGTTCGATGTCACTCTCATCCCTCGCTCAGCTTCTTCAGCTGGCGTTAGATGTCGCTGTCCTCTCTGTCCCTCATTCTAACCATTCTTGATTCATTGGTTTTCGTGTTGGTAAAACAGTTTACCGTAACGAGAAAATCTCGTTACACACCTCCCTCCTTAGGAGAGATTTCGACCCGAAACCTACACTTTTACAGTTCAAGTCGAAATCTCCTGGAGTACCTCATTTTCCGACTCTTCGGTCGGTAGGTCGTCCCCGGCTTCTTTATAGGGCTTCTTGTCCACTATTGAGGTGCCTTTTGGATTACGACCCGCTAAGTCAGAAACTTCGTAGAAGTTTCTGGAATGCTTCTTGGTGACTACGAAGGGTCCATTGAATGGTTTATTCAATGACGCTGAGCGATGCTTGGCAGCATTGGACAGTTCGTGGTTGCGAACTAATACTAGTTCACCGACCTCGTATTCACCGGCTCTTCGGCGCAAGTTATAGGCTTGTGCCTGTCTATCATTAGCTTCGGCTAACGCATGTCTGAACGCTAGCCTCAGGGTGTCATGGCGTTTCATACGTTCGACCCACGAGGCTGTAGGTGTCTCTTCGACTTCCACGTCGCCTTTTATTTTTCGTCGCAGTGAGTTTGCGGGCTCTGGTTCTCAGCCAAAGTTTACGAAAGCAGGTGTGGCTTTCAGAGAACTGTGTTGGGCTGTATTGTATGCAAATCTAAATGCATCCAAATGGCAATCCCAATCACGGTGGTCTGCTTCCACATACGCTCTTATCATCGCCTTAAGCAAACGGTTCACTCTCTTGGTGGGGTTTACTTGTGGGTGATATGGGGGCGTCGTTCGATGCTTCATGTTGGTTGAAGCANTCCCTAGTCTAAGTTGATAGCGCCTCTAGAATCGCCCAGTTGGAATGCCAGTAGGTTGGCCCGTTTCCCCCAAACAGAGCTGGGCGAGTTTCTAGATAAGGCGACAGGGTATCGACAGCCTCTCTATAATGTTCAGAAGCATGGTTTCACCCAAACCACGCCTCTTGGCATTATTTGATTGGTCTATTCACCTCACGCGTGGTTCACTTAAACCGCCGTTCGATGTCACTCTCATCCCTCGCTCAGCTTCTTCAGCTGGCGTTAGATGTCGCTGTCCTCTCTGTCCCTCATTCTAACCATTCTTGATTCATTGGTTTTCGTGTTGGTAAAACAGTTTACCGTAACGAGAAAATCTCGTTACACACCTCCCTCCTTAGGAGAGATTTCGACCCGAAACCTACACTTTTACAGTTCAAGTCGAAATCTCCTGGAGTACCTCATTTTCCGACTCTTCGGTCGGTAGGTCGTCCCCGGCTTCTTTATAGGGCTTCTTGTCCACTATTGAGGTGCCTTTTGGATTACGACCCGCTAAGTCAGAAACTTCGTAGAAGTTTCTGGAATGCTTCTTGGTGACTACGAAGGGTCCATTGAATGGTTTATTCAATGACGCTGAGCGATGCTTGGCAGCATTGGACAGTTCGTGGTTGCGAACTAATACTAGTTCACCGACCTCGTATTCACCGGCTCTTCGGCGCAAGTTATAGGCTTGTGCCTGTCTATCATTAGCTTCGGCTAACGCATGTCTGAACGCTAGCCTCAGGGTGTCATGGCGTTTCATACGTTCGACCCACGAGGCTGTAGGTGTCTCTTCGACTTCCACGTCGCCTTTTATTTTTCGTCGCAGTGAGTTTGCGGGCTCTGGTTCTCAGCCAAAGTTTACGAAAGCAGGTGTGGCTTTCAGAGAACTGTGTTGGGCTGTATTGTATGCAAATCTAAATGCATCCAAATGGCAATCCCAATCACGGTGGTCTGCTTCCACATACGCTCTTATCATCGCCTTAAGCAAACGGTTCACTCTCTTGGTGGGGTTTACTTGTGGGTGATATGGGGGCGTCGTTCGATGCTTCATGTTGGTTGAAGCAGCGAGCTCTTTCAAGTCCTTATTTAAGAACTCGGTTCCATTATCAGTTAGTAATTCTCTAGGAGCTCCCCATCGATAGATGATGGTCTCCTCAAGTGTCTCGCCATATCGTCGCTCCCGTAGCTTTACGCAAAGGCCGAATTTCTATCCACTTCGTGAAGAAGTCTTGGATCACCAGAATGTACTGATGGCCTGCTTTACTTCGCGTAAATGGTCCCATTATGTCCGCCAATATTCTGGACCATGGTTTCTCGATTGCTCTAGGTCCCATTTGTCCTATCGGCGATTGTTGCTGCACTTTGCAGCGCTGACATTCGTGACACGAACCTACATAGGCCATCACGTCTTCAAACATCGCTGGCCAATAATATTGTGTGGCCAAGCGTTGGCAGGTCTTATCGACACCTTGGTGTCCGGCTTGCGGCAAATCGTGGCATTCTTCAATTGCTCCACGCCGTAACTTTCGAGGGAGAACTAATTTCCACTCGTTCAAATCCTGATTGTCTACCGAGGCGAAAGTGTTCGGTTTGAGGTGGTATAATAATCCTTCAGAGATTTTCCACGTATGGTATTTCTCTGGTACTCTCTCTACGTCTCGACAGCGGCGTAGATACCATTCATCTTTGGTATTGTAACATGACATTTTCGTATGGGGGTCAAAAATGCCTATTACCTTCGCCCTTCTTCCCCTTCATCTAGTTAAACTCAAAATGCAAAAAAAATCTATGGGCGCCAGGTCATTTTTAGCCGGAATTACCAAACCGGAGGAATCTACAAAACCAATTCTAATTAATTCCAAAATCTCAAAAATTTACTCAAAAGGGGAGAAAACTAGATTCCTGGGGAAGGGTAACGGTCCTTGGTTCGCTCAGTGTGCTTGGTTGTGAAGAGAGGGGTGGATTTCAGGTGGAGACGGGTATTGGGTGGTCAAAACTACAAAAAAGGAAAAGAAATCAACATCGTTCTTACTTGTTTCACTATTGAAATATGAATAATTAATAATATCCATGATTTTCTCTTCGCATTGATCTCACCAAAAAGAAAGGTTTATAACAATAACTGATTAAATAACAAATACTGGCTTGGAAATAATATTTTAAAGCTTACTATATCGTCCGAAATTAATATTTCGATTAACTCGACCGTAGGTGAGGTCATCAAATCCCTCACACAATACTATAAAAACAAAATTATCGATTAATCCCGAAATAATCGAGAATATCGAGAAATGAAGGGACCGGATGCGAATCCCCGTGAGAATGAGAGAGCGAGAAAATGAACTCACCAGTGCACGCATAGTATACGGCGGACGGAAATAAAAATTAATTAAAACTAAACTCGCCGTAGCGGAAAATTGGTAGAGTCGATTTTAAAAAACTTAAAGCCAACTTGCTCGGAAGAGTCTAGCGAAGCCCATGAAACCAAAATTATAATTTTGGGATCATTGGGAGCCACTCCGGATTAGTTTACATCCGGAGGGAAATTTTAACGGCGGAACGCTTACGGGAAGCGATAGCTACCACTTGTCGGCACGTTAGGGGGCTACCGCGAGGGGAAAAACTCTACGCAATTTATACGTAGGAGAAATAGGGAAGCTCCTCGCCATAGGCGTGAGGGAGATGGAAATAGCCCACGTCGAAAATGGCCCGATTTCAACTGGGAAAAGACGCAGGAATTCCACTACCGAACAAACACACTCGCTGAACCCAAAAATCATCTCAAAAGATGATTGGGGTGAACCGGAAGGGGTGAGAACTCGGTACCGACCCGATTTGGGTGGAATATCCGATCCAAAAATCGGAAGGGCCCGCGGATAAATATCCGGGATAAGGGATAATGCGCAAAAAAATGCCAAATTCGGACCAACAAATATGAATAAAGGGGAGTGATCAACCACTGCACGTGGCTGAGGGCCTTGCGAGGGATACCGCCATAAAGGGGAAACGACGCCATTCGAAAATGGCTCGAAATTAGGGGAAAAATACCAGAAAACTCACGATTTTTCGGCTTTTGCGGGTCCTCTTTCGGACCATCCTTGATCCTTACAGCTTCTTTGAAGGCACGAAAATCCATACAAACACGATTACGTCGTGTGGGCACACACAGAAATTCACACGCGACTAGTGGTTTGGGCCGGTCAACGCGGAACTATCTGCCCTGGGTCAGTGTCACGGGAACTCACCGCAGCGCAAATTCTGGCCAACCGAGGCGGGCTCTGATTGGCGGAGATTTTAGCACATCAAGCCGGGGGTTTGATGGCGCCACCGAATGATTTCGGGAAATTCAAAAAAAAAATACTCAACTCTAATTAGTCTATACGTAACTTTTATGAAATAGATTAATGATTAATCTGGGCCGAACTGGTGGACGTTCAGAAAATTACCGTGGATTCAGAAAATTACCGCTTCCTACGGGTCTGTTCTCCTGGATTTACGGGGTTAAAAGACCGATACCCCTAACTAATTTTCCCAAATTTCCCAAAATCTTGATGCAACCTGGCAATTCACGGTATACAAGGGTTGTACTTATTCCACGTGACCTTCCACCGAAAAACTGAAACGTAACGTAGTTAACCACCGTAAAATCCATCATAATTTGGAGCGCCGGTATTTCAACCGGACCTACACGATTTACCGTAAGATTAACAATAGGGTGGTTCCCATAAAGTTTATCGGATGACTCGAAAATTTGGCCCTTCTTCACGATAACCCTATGGGCCCTCAAAAACGCGTACTTCCAGATCTTTATTAGTCCAAAACGTAACGAAACCGCAAAATTACTAAACGGAAGCGCGAAGCAATGAAAAATAACTCCGCTTAAACGGAAAAACACGACTCGATTATCCCAGGGATAATCGGAAAAATGACCACACCGGAGTGGGAAACAAAATTCTACTTTCTCTCTCTCTCTCTCTACTCACGATCCGTTACTGAGTGTCGCCGGAAGTGGATGTTCTCAGGTCCTGGTGGTGTCTCTAACGAACATCCCCCATGTTCGTTACACTCCCCTCCTTTGACGGTTGGTATCCGTGTACGGCGGTTGGTGACCTGATGACGGTGATGGTTTTCTGTCGTCCGGAAGGTAGGTATCCGGTACTCTGCGACGGGGCTGTTAAAAAGAACCAAAAACCGAACCCATACCCTGAGATGTCGGCTGGATCAAAACTCACAACTATGTATGAGAACGCTATACTTTATTTGTTAATACTTTGCTTTTCGCCTTAGGCGCAGTCGAATACCGCACTCCTAACAATTTGAGTGGGAAATTAATCATAGTTATGATATCACATGTTCAGCCTCTCCAGGAGGCCTTTTTCACCGCGCGTGGCGGGGCTTTATCAAAAACAAAAAAAAATTATCACTGCCTTCGTGAGCCTTATCACGGGCCGAATAAAACAAACAAAAAAAATGAAATTGTGTATCAGAAAAAAAAGAGAAAACAAAAGAAATTGACTGCTGGTCTAATCAGAGAATCATACAAACAAAAAAAAACAGCAAATCCAAAATTGTATGGTGGATTATTGAGAGAAGAAAAAAAAAGATTAACTTGTGTAAACCACCGCAGTTAGCGGGGACAAAAACAAACAAAAGGAAAAGAAACCACGGTGTCTCGCTGCCCAGGACTTAGATCCGGGGGGAGGATCTTGAGGTAGCTGCGGTGCGGCCGGTTGACCTGGCGAGGTTTGCTGGACCTGATTCAGGAGTTGCTGTAGGGCTACGATGGTCTCTGGAGACCACTGTAGAGCTGGTGCCGTCGGTGGTACCGGAGCCCGAGCCGTCGATGGTGCCGGAGATGCTGCAGTCGGAGAGGTGTATTAACCTCGAGTGGCGTCTGCGGACGCACTCCAACAACTGGCCGCTGATCGAGGAGTCTCCTCTGGCTGGGGAGGTTCCCAGAAGAACCTGTGGGTGGACCCCTCCAGAGAATTCCTGGTGAGGCCACGGCTGGACCAATACTCTCCAGACGTAACGGTCGCTGGTTTCGATGCCGTGGATGCTGATGTGAAGGTGGCCCCATAGCCCTCAGATGTGGAATGCCCTTGGGGGTGGTCTCGGACGAGATCTCTCTCGAGGTTCTCCGACCCTGGGGTGCTCTCGGTTGGGGCCGCGACTGCCTGAACGAGGACGGCGGTGGGTAGCAACCGTCGATGGAGCTGGGCCGACTGAACGATTCCTTTGAACGGCTTCCAAGGGGGGCCTGCAGTCTTCTGCTGCCGATGTTGGTTTCAGGGGTTTACGACCTCCTCCGGGGTTGGCCACAAACCCGTGCTCCGGACACCTCTGGTGGGCGCTGAGTCTGGAGGGGCACTGATCGCAGAAGGTGTGCCCGGTTGGATTGGGACATATCTGGTGTGGATGACCGTGCTTGCGACAGTCAAAGCACCATGGCCTCGGCTTACGCCTTTTTCCTCCTTGGGACTTGCCTTGTTGCCCCCCACCGCGCTTGGGCCTAGTCCACTCTTGATGGTCAGAGTTTTGCCGAGTACTATGAGACTGTGTTGGTAGTGGTGACAGTCGGAGTAGTCGCACCGATCTCTCCTGGTGTTGGGGGGTTACCCTGCGTGGGCGGATTAACCTGGAGGGGTTGCTGTTCGGCTGACCCTCCCGGAGGTGGAGCCGCAGGAGGCGCGCTCAGGGACATCTGAGGTGCCTTCGTCGGAGGTGATGATGGTGTGATCGCCGGAGGCATCTCCAAGGTAGCTCCGGCGGAGATTCTCTGGCCATCCCTGACTTCCGGGGACTGACCAGAATGGGCTTTCTCGCTCACTCTCGTACTGGTGAGGGACGGATTCGGCAGACTCAACTCCACCTTAGGGGTTGATGGAGTCGGATTTGGTGAGGTTGGTCCCGGGGTCGTGCTCGCTACGAGAGTTCCTCCTGATTATCGAGCTCTAGGAATTCGACAACACTGCTTTCGGAGCTCCGGATGGGAGTGACCTGGGGTACCTCTGCGTCCGTGGAGGGATGTGACAGGGATTTTACTGATTCCCCTAAACCAAGTAGACGACCTGGATCTCCGTCCTCTGGTTCCAGACATGTCTCGACGGAACTGCTAGAACCCGAGGAAGATGAGCTGGAGCTCGAGGAGCTCGAAGAGCTCGACCGCAAGTCGGGGACTCGTGGACTTAAGGGGGCCGACGAGATGTCGGATGACTCAGACGTGAGGTCTGGAACCGACGAGGCAGAGGGGCCTCCGGACTGTGCCACCGACGGTATGTCGGGGATAACAACTTCCTCCCTTTTCTCCGTGATAGTAATCTCCAAAGACCCCAGTGGAAGAGGGGAGATCTCATACCTCCATCTTGTTAGTTGCTGAAGTGGAGCAAGGGAGCAGGTGGACAGGGCGTCAGCGAAACCTGGGTTCGTCTTTTCAATGCTCCTGATGTCGGCGAGCCAGGGGCCAATAGGATCCCAGAACCGTGGGAAGCGAAGGGGTGGCCCGGGTTGCTCCCTTGTAGGTGTTCGTTCTGGATTCGGTCCGACGAGTGCGGCCGTGGATGGCGGAGTAATCGCCTCCGTCTCTGGGGAGTAACGCTGCGGGCGCGGAGGTGAGCCCAGCTGTTCGACTACCTCCTCTTCCGGGAATAAATAATCGTCGAGGTCTTCGACGGGGATCCCCTCCTGGAACAGGACGCATTCCAGGGCGAGCTGGGCATTCAATAACGCCGCTTGCTGACTGCTGGTGGGCGCCGGCTCGTCCTTGGCTTCCAAGCCTAGTGGAGGTGAAGGTGGTGGGCTTCCCGTCAGGTCCACCGTCAGGCATTCTGCCTCGGTAGTGGTGGTGACCTCCGGTGATGAATTCTGCAACAAGAGAGGGGACACGGAGAGTTTGTCTGGAAAATTACCGCCCTTTCGGGGGAGAGATGAACGGTACTTCGTTATAGAGTCGAAGTATCGTTCGGCCACGACTGAGGTAGATTCCTTTCGGACCGTGAAGGTATCACGGAGGGTTACCCTGAGATTTCAGGGGTCCTCAAGAGGGGGATAGGGTTTAAGGTCCTGTATCGAAGATTCCCCTTCACTTTTCCCTGAGAAGTCCGCAAGTTGATAAAGAACTCGGGAAACCTTTTTATGAACGATGAAAGGACCTTCGAATGGTGGCACAAGGGTCGCGGAGAAACGCTTGACCGCATTCGATAGGGGATGGGAACGTCTCATGACGAGGTCACCCTCTTGGAACTCGACGTCTCGTCGACGGAGATTGTAGTGATGGGCCTGCTTGTCAGCGGATTCTCGCATGGCGTGAATGACGATTTTCCGGAGTATCTCCAGCTTCCGCATCCTCTTAACCCACTCCTGGGGTTCGCCAGGAATTATTTCGACGTCTCCTTCCAGCTCGCGTCGAAGGGATACCGCAGCAAGAGGATTTCTACCGAAATTCGCAAATGCTGGACTCGTCTGGATGGAGCTGTGCTCCGCCGTATTGAAGGCAAAACGGAATTCGTGCAGGTGGGTGTCCCACGTTCGGTGGTCTCCCTCCATGAAGGCTCCCAACATCATTTTCAATACGCGATTAACCCGCTCGACTGGATTGGCCTGGTGATGATAGGGGGGAGATGTCTCGTGCCTCATCCCCGTACGCTCTGCCAGAGCTTGGATATCCCGATTAACGAATTCCGTACCGTTATCGGTGAAAAACACGCGGGGGGTTGCCAGGGCGAAATGACTACATTTTCAACCTGCTCCTTGATCGCCTTACCAGTGGCTCGGCGGAGGGGGATGACCTCGATCCACTTAGTGAATAGGTCTTGAAGCACCAGCACATAGGAATATCCCGATTTGCTGGGAGTGATCGAACCGACGATGTCAGCGGCTACGGTCGTCCAGGGACCTTGGATAACACGCCGACCCATGTGTCCTCGTGGCAAGGCATTCTCAACCTTACAACGTTGACAAGGATCACAATGGCTGACGAAGGACACCACGTCTCGGAATATATTGGGCCAGTAATATGACACGTACAGACGGCGATAAGTCTTGTTAACCCCCAAGTGGCCAGCTTGAGGTAACTCGTGACACTGCGAGATCGCTTGCGAGGGTAGCTCGCGCGGAAGCACGAGTTTTCAGGCATCGAGGTCGAACATCTCCAACGTGATGAAGTTGGAGGAGCGAGGGTAAATAACCGTCCATCCACGATTTTCCAGTCAGGGAAAAAATCGGGAGCACGCTGAACATTACGATATTTGCGTGTATACCACCTATCCGCGGAGATTGTGGCGAGCTCGATAGCTTCATAGTCTTCGCTCTCACCTTCTGGTGCGCGGGATAACGCATCGGGAACGTGATGCAGGGCACCTTTCCGATGGACAATAGTGACATCATACTGGAGAAGGCCGAGGGCCTATCGAGCGAGTCGACCCGTAGGGTTACGCAGGTTATGCAACCAGCGCAAACTACTGTGATCGGTAATAACCGTGAAAGAGTAACCTTCCAGGTAACACCGGAAGTTGGCGATGGACCAAATAACCGCGAGACACTCTAACTCGGTTAAAGTGTATTTCTTCTCGGCGGAAGTGAGCGCTCTACTTGCATAGACGATGACCCGTTCCTCGCCATCTATGACTTGCGTCAGGATGGCACCGAGACCTACCGTGCTGGCGTCGGTCTGGAGGGAGAACGGTAATTCGAAATTAGGGCAAGGCAGCGTTGGAGATGAGGTCAGGTGCATCTTCAATGCATTGAAAGCAACGTTCTGAGCTTCGGCCCATTCCCACGCCTGACTCTTGCACGTCAGACGGGTAAGAGGCTCCGCGATTGTGGCAAACTATGGGATAAACCGTCGGTACCATGAGGCCATACCGAAGAAGCGCCTTAACTGCTTCAAATTCCGCGGTTGCGGAAATTCGAGAACAGGGGCGATCTTCTCCGGGTCTACTTGCAGACCGGAACTTTTGACAATGAACCCCAAGTACTTGACTTCAGAGCAACAGAATTCGCTTTTCTCTCGGTTGATCGTGAGGCCAGCGGCCGTGATCCTCCCGAGGACTTTTTCAAGATAATTGAGGTGTTCCTCAAAGGTTTCGGATACGATAATGATATCGTCGATCTATACGAAAACCTTGGGATAAAGGTCCTGACCCACTAATCGGTCTAAATGACGCTGGAAGGTTGCTGGAGCATTCGTCAAGCCATAAGGCATGCGAAGAAAGTGGTATGAGCCACGACCCGGGACCACGAATGCGATGATTTCCCGTGAGTTGGGATCCAGAGGAATCTAGAAATACGCTTGACTGAGATCGAGCGTCGTAATATAGCGCGCTTGGCGCAATTCGTCCAGTATACCCGTCATATTGGGGATCGGATAGGCGTCTTTCTTTGTGACCGCGTTCACCTAGCGGAAATCGATACAGAACCGATATTTGCCATTTGGTTTCTTGACCATGACAATCGGATTACACCAGTCACTGTGGGAGGACTCAATTATGTTATTTTCTAACATCTCTTGGACCTCCTTTCACATGATTTCCCTAATGGCGGGAGTAGTGTGGTACGGCCGTTGCCGAATGGGGGGATGACCATTAACATCAATACGATGGGATGTGAGGTCGGTGACCCCAAGCTTGCCCTCCCTTTTTGGGAGAACTTTATCGAAAAACTCAGAGAGCTGCTGTTCCTGGGTTTGCTCGATGGATCGTAAACCACAGCACATAGTGAGCTGGGGAACTTGGTCTAGAGGAGTAAATCGGAACCGTTGGTGGGGTTCATCCCTATAATGGCACGTCTGATCGTAAAAATCGATTACAATTCGAGCGGACACAAGGAAATCTATCCCAATGATGAAATCCTCGGATAGTGTGGGCATGATATAGGCGTTAAAAGATGTATTCCGACCCTCAAGATCCACCGTACACGCGGCAGTTTGTCGAACCAATTCGATCTTTCCGCCCGCGGTAATTACCCGCTTCTCGGGGACCTCCAATAAGGGGATTCTCGCTCTCTCGAAGAGGCGGATACCGGCCATACCAGCAAAAGATTTGGTTGCGCCAGAGTCAACTAAAGCACGTACTCGAAATCCACCAATGACAATGTCCACATGGAAGGCTCGAGGAGAATTCTCGGAAATCGCATGTAACACTACGTCATTCGGAGGCATAGGCTCCGGTTTCAGTAGGGCATGCGGGTCGGATCCAATTTGCGACACATCTAACGGTCGAGAGGATGACCGTGGAGTTCGAGGCATCTCTTCACTCAGAACATTCTGAGGGGAGAGTATGCGCGCCACACATTGATGCGCCGGCTCACTAATTGACCGAAGCGGAGGAACGGACACCGGATTCACGTGCCTCGAGGCTCGTTTCCTGAGGGAGGACGATTACAGAAAGTGCACGTCCGGGATGTCACACCTGATCGCCGGCAGCCATAGCAGAACAGTCTACGGGGTTCAGGGCAATCTCAGTAGATGTATCAGACGGGTTCTGGGGCAACGTTTCTGGTGCGAGCGCTGGAGACTTGTGGAAGAGGCCTCCGCGAGTGGGTGGTGGGGTGAGATTAATCAAATCGCGGTTTTAATTCGCGGTTTTGAATCACAGTTTTGATTCAAATTTGAGATTTTCAATTTTGGAGATTTTAATTCACGGTTTAATTCACGGATGTTACATTTCATCGATTCTAGGGACTGGAGGGTCCCGCGAGCGGGTGGTAGGATGGGATTAATTCATTCGTGGTTTTAATTCGCCTTTTAATCCGCGGATTCTACGTTTCGTCTATCCTGGGGGAGGGGCAAGAGCTATGGAAGAGGCCCCCCCGAGTGGGTGGTGGGGTGGGATTAATTAAGTCGCGGTTTTAATTCGCAATTAGAATTCGCGGTTTTAATTCGCTGTTTTAATTCGCGGTTTAATTCGCGACTCCTAAACCTGAATGTTGGAAGAGGAGAGGGGGCATAATGGCTTTTAACATTTTTGAGATTGTACCTGAGATAAGAAGGATGAGCCATCATCACAAGGGTTAAGTGCAAAAGGTCATAAATCATTTTTCTTATACCTGGAAAAGAGAAAGTGTGACAATCCTGAGATAAGAAGAATGAGTCATCACAGCAAGGGTTAAGTGCAAAAGGTCATAAATTATTTTTTTGTACAATTCCTGGAAAAGAGAAAGTGTGACATTCCTGA